>NW_027440735.1:300000-506716 GCF_031893055.1 Leptodactylus fuscus | reverse complement strand
TCTGTATAGTGGTGGTCCCGGGGAATATGAGAGGAGCTGTGTGAGGTCCCCGTACACTATATAGTGCGGTTGGTCCCGGGGATATGAGAGGAGCTGTGTGAGGTCCCCGTACACTGTATAGTGGTGGTCCCGGGGAATATGAGAGGAGCTGTGTGAGGTCCCCGTACACTGTATAGTGGTGGTCCCGGGGAATATGAGAGGAGCTGTGTGAGGTCCCCGTACACTGTATAGTGGTGGTCCCGGGGAATATGAGAGGAGCTGTGTGAGGTCCCCGTACACTGTATAGTGGTGGTCCCGGGGAATATGAGAGGAGCTGTGTGAGGTCCCCGTACACTGTATAGTGGTGGTCCCGGGGAATATGAGAGGAGCTGTGTGAGGTCCCCGTACACTGTATAGTGGTGGTCCCGGGGAATATGAGAGGAGCTGTGTGAGGTCCCCGTACACTGTATAGTGGTGGTCCCGGGGAATATGAGAGGAGCTGTGTGAGGTCCCCGTACACTGTATAGTGGTGGTCCCGGGGAATATGAGAGGAGCTGTGTGAGGTCCCCGTACACTGTATAGTGGTGGTCCCGGGGAATATGAGAGGAGCTGTGTGAGGTCCCCGTACACTGTATAGTGGTGGTCCCGGGGAATATGAGAGGAGCTGTGTGAGGTCCCCGTACACTGTATAGTGGTGGTCCCGGGGAATATGAGAGGAGCTGTGTGAGGTCCCCGTACACTGTATAGTGGTGGTCCCGGGGAATATGAGAGGAGCTGTGTGAGGTCCCCGTACACTGTATAGTGGTGGTCCCGGGGAATATGAGAGGAGCTGTGTGAGGTCCCCGTACACTGTATAGTGGTGGTCCCGGGGAATATGAGAGGAGCTGTGTGAGGTCCCCGTACACTGTATAGTGGTGGTCCCGGGGAATATGAGAGGAGCTGTGTGAGGTCCCCGTACACTGTATAGTGGTGGTCCCGGGGAATATGAGAGGAGCTGTGTGAGGTCCCCGTACACTGTATAGTGGTGGTCCCGGGGAATATGAGAGGAGCTGTGTGAGGTCCCCGTACACTGTATAGTGGTGGTCCCGGGGAATATGAGAGGAGCTGTGTGAGGTCCCCGTACACTGTATAGTGGTGGTCCCGGGGAATATGAGAGGAGCTGTGTGAGGTCCCCGTACACTGTATAGTGGTGGTCCCGGGGAATATGAGAGGAGCTGTGTGAGGTCCCCGTACACTGTATAGTGGTGGTCCCGGGGAATATGAGAGGAGCTGTGTGAGGTCCCCGTACACTGTATAGTGGTGGTCCCGGGGAATATGAGAGGAGCTGTGTGAGGTCCCCGTACACTGTATAGTGGTGGTCCCGGGGAATATGAGAGGAGCTGTGTGAGGTCCCCGTACACTGTATAGTGGTGGTCCCGGGGAATATGAGAGGAGCTGTGTGAGGTCCCCGTACACTGTATAGTGGTGGTCCCGGGGAATATGAGAGGAGCTGTGTGAGGTCCCCGTACACTGTATAGTGGTGGTCCCGGGGAATATGAGAGGAGCTGTGTGAGGTCCCCGTACACTGTATAGTGGTGGTCCCGGGGAATATGAGAGGAGCTGTGTGAGGTCCCCGTACACTGTATAGTGGTGGTCCCGGGGAATATGAGAGGAGCTGTGTGAGGTCCCCGTACACTGTATAGTGGTGGTCCCGGGGAATATGAGAGGAGCTGTGTGAGGTCCCCGTACACTGTATAGTGGTGGTCCCGGGGAATATGAGAGGAGCTGTGTGAGGTCCCCGTACACTGTATAGTGGTGGTCCCGGGGAATATGAGAGGAGCTGTGTGAGGTCCCCGTACACTGTATAGTGGTGGTCCCGGGGAATATGAGAGGAGCTGTGTGAGGTCCCCGTACACTGTATAGTGGTGGTCCCGGGGAATATGAGAGGAGCTGTGTGAGGTCCCCGTACACTGTATAGTGGGTGGTCCCGGGGAATATGAGAGGAGCTGTGTGAGGTCCCCGTACACTGTATAGTGGTGGTCCCGGGGAATATGAGAGGAGCTGTGTGAGGTCCCCGTACACTGTATAGTGGTGGTCCCGGGGAATATGAGAGGAGCTGTGTGAGGTCCCCCGTACACTGTATAGTGGTGGTCCCGGGGAATATGAGAGGAGCTGTGTGAGGTCCCCGTACACTGTATAGTGGTGGTCCCGGGGAATATGAGAGGAGCTGTGTGAGGTCCCCGTACACTGTATAGTGGTGGTCCCGGGGAATATGAGAGGAGCTGTGTGAGGTCCCCGTACACTGTATAGTGGTGGTCCCGGGGAATATGAGAGGAGCTGTGTGAGGTCCCCGTACACTGTATAGTGGTGGTCCCGGGGAATATGAGAGGAGCTGTGTGAGGTCCCCGTACACTGTATAGTGGTGGTCCGGGGAATATGAGAGGAGCTGTGTGAGGTCCCCGTACACTGTATAGTGGTGGTCCCGGGGAATATGAGAGGAGCTGTGTGAGGTCCCCGTACACTGTATAGTGGTGGTCCCGGGGAATATGAGAGGAGCTGTGTGAGGTCCCCGTACACTGTATAGTGGTGGTCCCGGGGAATATGAGAGGAGCTGTGTGAGGTCCCCGTACACTGTATAGTGGTGGTCCCGGGGAATATGAGAGGAGCTGTGTGAGGTCCCCGTACACTGTATAGTGGTGGTCCCGGGGAATATGAGAGGAGCTGTGTGAGGTCCCCGTACACTGTATAGTGGTGGTCCCGGGGAATATGAGAGGAGCTGTGTGAGGTCCCCGTACACTGTATAGTGGTGGTCCCGGGGAATATGAGAGGAGCTGTGAGGTCCCCGTACACTGTATAGTGGTGGTCCCGGGGAATATGAGAGGAGCTGTGTGAGGTCCCCGTACACTGTATAGTGGTGGTCCCGGGGAATATGAGAGGAGCTGTGTGAGGTCCCCGTACACTGTATAGTGGTGGTCCCGGGGAATATGAGAGGAGCTGTGTGAGGTCCCCGTACACTGTATAGTGGTGGTCCCGGGGAATATGAGAGGAGCTGTGTGAGGTCCCCGTACACTGTATAGTGGTGGTCCCGGGGAATATGAGAGGAGCTGTGTGAGGTCCCCGTACACTGTATAGTGGTGGTCCCGGGGAATATGAGAGGAGCTGTGTGAGGTCCCCGTACACTGTATAGTGGTGGTCCCGGGGAATATGAGAGGAGCTGTGTGAGGTCCCCGTACACTGTATAGTGGTGGTCCCGGGGAATATGAGAGGAGCTGTGTGAGGTCCCCGTACACTGTATAGTGGTGGTCCCGGGGAATATGAGAGGAGCTGTGTGAGGTCCCCGTACACTGTATAGTGGTGGTCCCGGGGAATATGAGAGGAGCTGTGTGAGGTCCCCGTACACTGTATAGTGGTGGTCCCGGGGAATATGAGAGGAGCTGTGTGAGGTCCCCGTACACTGTATAGTGGTGGTCCCGGGGAATATGAGAGGAGCTGTGTGAGGTCCCCGTACACTGTATAGTGGTGGTCCCGGGGAATATGAGAGGAGCTGTGTGAGGTCCCCGTACACTGTATAGTGGTGGTCCCGGGGAATATGAGAGGAGCTGTGTGAGGTCCCCGTACACTGTATAGTGGTGGTCCCGGGGAATATGAGAGGAGCTGTGTGAGGTCCCCGTACACTGTATAGTGGTGGTCCCGGGAATATGAGAGGAGCTGTGTGAGGTCCCCGTACACTGTATAGTGGTGGTCCCTGGGAATATGAGAGGAGCTGTGTGAGGTCCCCGTACACTGTATAGTGGTGGTCCCGGGGAATATGAGAGGAGCTGTGGAGGTCCCCGTACACTGTATAGTGGTGGTCCCGGGGAATATGAGAGGAGCTGTGTGAGGTCCCCGTACACTGTATAGTGGTGGTCCCGGGGAATATGAGAGGAGCTGTGTGAGGTCCCCGTACACTGTATAGTGGTGGTCCCGGGGAATATGAGAGGAGCTGTGTGAGGTCCCCGTACACTGTATAGTGGTGGTCCCGGGGAATATGAGAGGAGCTGTGTGAGGTCCCCGTACACTGTATAGTGGTGGTCCCGGGGAATATGAGAGGAGCTGTGTGAGGTCCCCGTACACTGTATAGTGGTGGTCCCGGGGAATATGAGAGGAGCTGTGTGAGGTCCCCGTACACTGTATAGTGGTGGTCCCGGGGAATATGAGAGGAGCTGTGTGAGGTCCCCGTACACTGTATAGTGGTGGTCCCGGGGAATATGAGAGGAGCTGTGTGAGGTCCCCGTACACTGTATAGTGGTGGTCCCGGGGAATATGAGAGGAGCTGTGTGAGGTCCCCGTACACTGTATAGTGGTGGTCCCGGGGAATATGAGAGGAGCTGTGTGAGGTCCCCGTACACTGTATAGTGGTGGTCCGGGGAATATGAGAGGAGCTGTGTGAGGTCCCCGTACACTGTATAGTGGTGGTCCCGGGGAATATGAGAGGAGCTGTGTGAGGTCCCCGTACACTGTATAGTGGTGGTCCCGGGGAATATGAGAGGAGCTGTGTGAGGTCCCCGTACACTGTATAGTGGTGGTCCCGGGGAATATGAGAGGAGCTGTGTGAGGTCCCCGTACACTGTATAGTGGTGGTCCCGGGGAATATGAGAGGAGCTGTGTGAGGTCCCCGTACACTGTATAGTGGTGGTCCCGGGGAATATGAGAGGAGCTGTGTGAGGTCCCCGTACACTGTATAGTGGTGGTCCCGGGGAATATGAGAGGAGCTGTGTGAGGTCCCCGTACACTGCATAGTGGTGGTCCCGGGGAATATGAGAGGAGCTGTGTGAGGTCCCCGTACACTGCATAGTGGTGGTCCCGGGGAATATGAGAGGAGCTGTGTGAGGTCCCCGTACACTGTATAGTGGTGGTCCCGGGGAATATGAGAGGAGCTGTGTGAGGTCCCCGTACACTGTATAGTGGTGGTCCCGGGGAATATGAGAGGAGCTGTGTGAGGTCCCCGTACACTGTATAGTGGTGGTCCCGGGGAATATGAGAGGAGCTGTGTGAGGTCCCCGTACACTGTATAGTGGTGGTCCCGGGGAATATGAGAGGAGCTGTGTGAGGTCCCCGTACACTGTATAGTGGTGGTCCCGGGGAATATGAGAGGAGCTGTGTGAGGTCCCCGTACACTGTATAGTGGTGGTCCCGGGGAATATGAGAGGAGCTGTGTGAGGTCCCCGTACACTGTATAGTGGTGGTCCCGGGGAATATGAGAGGAGCTGTGTGAGGTCCCCGTACACTGTATAGTGGTGGTCCCGGGGAATATGAGAGGAGCTGTGTGAGGTCCCCGTACACTGTATAGTGGTGGTCCCGGGGAATATGAGAGGAGCTGTGTGAGGTCCCCGTACACTGTATAGTGGTGGTCCCGGGGAATATGAGAGGAGCTGTGTGAGGTCCCCGTACACTGTATAGTGGTGGTCCCGGGGAATATGAGAGGAGCTGTGTGAGGTCCCCGTACACTGTATAGTGGTGGTCCCGGGGAATATGAGAGGAGCTGTGTGAGGTCCCCGTACACTGTATAGTGGTGGTCCCGGGGAATATGAGAGGAGCTGTGTGAGGTCCCCGTACACTGTATAGTGGTGGTCCCGGGGAATATGAGAGGAGCTGTGTGAGGTCCCCGTACACTGTATAGTGGTGGTCCCGGGGAATATGAGAGGAGCTGTGTGAGGTCCCCGTACACTGTATAGTGGTGGTCCCGGGGAATATGAGAGGAGCTGTGTGAGGTCCCCGTACACTGTATAGTGGTGGTCCCGGGGAATATGAGAGGAGCTGTGTGAGGTCCCCGTACACTGTATAGTGGTGGTCCCGGGGAATATGAGAGGAGCTGTGTGAGGTCCCCGTACACTGTATAGTGGTGGTCCCGGGGAATATGAGAGGAGCTGTGTGAGGTCCCCGTACACTGTATAGTGGTGGTCCCGGGGAATATGAGAGGAGCTGTGTGAGGTCCCCGTACACTGTATAGTGGTGGTCCCGGGGAATATGAGAGGAGCTGTGTGAGGTCCCCGTACACTGTATAGTGGTGGTCCCGGGGAATATGAGAGGAGCTGTGTGAGGTCCCCGTACACTGTATAGTGGTGGTCCCGGGGAATATGAGAGGAGCTGTGTGAGGTCCCCGTACACTGTATAGTGGTGGTCCCGGGGAATATGAGAGGAGCTGTGTGAGGTCCCCGTACACTGTATAGTGGTGGTCCCGGGGAATATGAGAGGAGCTGTGTGAGGTCCCCGTACACTGTATAGTGGTGGTCCCGGGGAATATGAGAGGAGCTGTGTGAGGTCCCCGTACACTGTATAGTGGTGGTCCCGGGGAATATGAGAGGAGCTGTGTGAGGTCCCCGTACACTGTATAGTGGTGGTCCCGGGGAATATGAGAGGAGCTGTGTGAGGTCCCCGTACACTGTATAGTGGTGGTCCCGGGGAATATGAGAGGAGCTGTGTGAGGTCCCCGTACACTGTATAGTGGTGGTCCCGGGGAATATGAGAGGAGCTGTGTGAGGGTCCCCGTACACTGTATAGTGGTGGTCCCGGGGAATATGAGAGGAGCTGTGTGAGGGTCCCCGTACACTGTATAGTGGTGGTCCCGGGGAATATGAGAGGAGCTGTGTGGGGTCCCCGTACACTGTATAGTGGTGGTCCCGGGGAATATGAGAGGAGCTGTGTGGGGTCCCCGTACACTGTATAGTGGTGGTCCCGGGGAATATGAGAGGAGCTGTGTGGGGTCCCCGTACACTGTATAGTGGTGGTCCCGGGGAATATGAGAGGAGCTGTGTGAGGTCCCCGTACACTGTATAGTGGTGGTCCCGGGGAATATGAGAGGAGCTGTGTGAGGTCCCCGTACACTGTATAGTGGTGGTCCCGGGGAATATGAGAGGAGCTGTGTGAGGTCCCCGTACACTGTATAGTGGTGGTCCCGGGGAATATGAGAGGAGCTGTGTGAGGTCCCCGTACACTGTATAGTGGTGGTCCCGGGGAATATGAGAGGAGCTGTGTGAGGTCCCCGTACACTGCATAGTGGTGGTCCCGGGGAATATGAGAGGAGCTGTGTGAGGTCCCCGTACACTGCATAGTGGTGGTCCCGGGGAATATGAGAGGAGCTGTGTGAGGTCCCCGTACACTGCATAGTGGTGGTCCCGGGGAATATGAGAGGAGCTGTGTGAGGTCCCCGTACACTGCATAGTGGTGGTCCCGGGGAATATGAGAGGAGCTGTGTGAGGTCCCCGTACACTGCATAGTGGTGGTCCCGGGGAATATGAGAGGAGCTGTGTGAGGTCCCCGTACACTGCATAGTGGTGGTCCCGGGGAATATGAGAGGAGCTGTGTGAGGTCCCCGTACACTGCATAGTGGTGGTCCCGGGGAATATGAGAGGAGCTGTGTGAGGTCCCCGTACACTGCATAGTGGTGGTCCCGGGGAATATGAGAGGAGCTGTGTGAGGTCCCCGTACACTGCATAGTGGTGGTCCCGGGGAATATGAGAGGAGCTGTGTGAGGTCCCCGTACACTGCATAGTGGTGGTCCCGGGGAATATGAGAGGAGCTGTGTGAGGTCCCCGTACACTGCATAGTGGTGGTCCCGGGAATATGAGAGGAGCTGTGTGAGGTCCCCGTACACTGCATAGTGGTGGTCCCGGGAATATGAGAGGAGCTGTGTGAGGTCCCCGTACACTGCATAGTGGTGGTCCCGGGGAATATGAGAGGAGCTGTGTGAGGTCCCCGTACACTGCATAGTGGTGGTCCCGGGGAATATGAGAGGAGCTGTGTGAGGTCCCCGTACACTGCATAGTGGTGGTCCCGGGGAATATGAGAGGAGCTGTGTGAGGTCCCCGTACACTGCATAGTGGTGGTCCCGGGGAATATGAGAGGAGCTGTGTGAGGTCCCCGTACACTGCATAGTGGTGGTCCCGGGGAATATGAGAGGAGCTGTGTGAGGTCCCCGTACACTGCATAGTGGTGGTCCCGGGGAATATGAGAGGAGCTGTGTGAGGTCCCCGTACACTGCATAGTGGTGGTCCCGGGGAATATGAGAGGAGCTGTGTGAGGTCCCCGTACACTGCATAGTGGTGGTCCCGGGGAATATGAGAGGAGCTGTGTGAGGTCCCCGTACACTGCATAGTGGTGGTCCCGGGGAATATGAGAGGAGCTGTGTGAGGTCCCCGTACACTGCATAGTGGTGGTCCCGGGGAATATGAGAGGAGCTGTGTGAGGTCCCCGTACACTGCATAGTGGTGGTCCCGGGGAATATGAGAGGAGCTGTGTGAGGTCCCCGTACACTGCATAGTGGTGGTCCCGGGGAATATGAGAGGAGCTGTGTGAGGTCCCCGTACACTGCATAGTGGTGGTCCCGGGGAATATGAGAGGAGCTGTGTGAGGTCCCCGTACACTGCATAGTGGTGGTCCCGGGGAATATGAGAGGAGCTGTGTGAGGTCCCCGTACACTGCATAGTGGTGGTCCCGGGGAATATGAGAGGAGCTGTGTGAGGTCCCCGTACACTGCATAGTGGTGGTCCCGGGGAATATGAGAGGAGCTGTGTGAGGTCCCCGTACACTGCATAGTGGTGGTCCCGGGGAATATGAGAGGAGCTGTGTGAGGTCCCCGTACACTGCATAGTGGTGGTCCCGGGGAATATGAGAGGAGCTGTGTGAGGTCCCCGTACACTGCATAGTGGTGGTCCCGGGGAATATGAGAGGAGCTGTGTGAGGTCCCCGTACACTGCATAGTGGTGGTCCCGGGGAATATGAGAGGAGCTGTGTGAGGTCCCCGTACACTGTATAGTGGTGGTTCCCGGGGAATATGAGAGGAGCTGTGTGAGGTCCCCGTACACTGTATAGTGGTGGTCCCGGGGAATATGAGAGGAGCTGTGTGAGGTCCCCGTACACTGTATAGTGGTGGTCCCGGGGAATATGAGAGGAGCTGTGTGAGGTCCCCGTACACTGTATAGTGGTGGTCCCGGGGAATATGAGAGGAGCTGTGTGAGGTCCCCGTACACTGTATAGTGGTGGTCCCGGGGAATATGAGAGGAGCTGTGTGAGGTCCCCGTACACTGTATAGTGGTGGTCCCGGGGAATATGAGAGGAGCTGTGTGAGGTCCCCGTACACTGTATAGTGGTGGTCCCGGGGAATATGAGAGGAGCTGTGTGAGGTCCCCGTACACTGTATAGTGGTGGTCCCGGGGAATATGAGAGGAGCTGTGTGAGGTCCCGTACACTGTATAGTGGTGGTCCCGGGGAATATGAGAGGAGCTGTGTGAGGTCCCCGTACACTGTATAGTGGTGGTCCCGGGGAATATGAGAGGAGCTGTGTGAGGTCCCCGTACACTGTATAGTGGTGGTCCCGGGGAATATGAGAGGAGCTGTGTGAGGTCCCCGTACACTGTATAGTGGTGGTCCCGGGGAATATGAGAGGAGCTGTGTGGGGTCCCCGTACACTGTATAGTGGTGGTCCCGGGGAATATGAGAGGAGCTGTGTGGGGTCCCCGTACACTGTATAGTGGTGGTCCCGGGGAATATGAGAGGAGCTGTGTGGGGTCCCCGTACACTGTATAGTGGTGGTCCCGGGGAATATGAGAGGAGCTGTGTGGGGTCCCCGTACACTGTATAGTGGTGGTCCCGGGGAATATGAGAGGAGCTGTGTGAGGTCCCCGTACACTGTATAGTGGTGGTCCCGGGGAATATGAGAGGAGCTGTGTGAGGGTCCCCGTACACTGTATAGTGGTGGTCCCGGGGAATATGAGAGGAGCTGTGTGAGGTCCCCGTACACTGCATAGTGGTGGTCCCGGGGAATATGAGAGGAGCTGTGTGAGGTCCCCGTACACTGCATAGTGGTGGTCCCGGGGAATATGAGAGGAGCTGTGTGAGGTCCCCGTACACTGCATAGTGGTGGTCCCGGGGAATATGAGAGGAGCTGTGTGAGGTCCCCGTACACTGCATAGTGGTGGTCCCGGGGAATATGAGAGGAGCTGTGTGAGGTCCCCGTACACTGCATAGTGGTGGTCCCGGGGAATATGAGAGGAGCTGTGTGAGGTCCCCGTACACTGCATAGTGGTGGTCCCGGGGAATATGAGAGGAGCTGTGTGAGGTCCCCGTACACTGCATAGTGGTGGTCCCGGGGAATATGAGAGGAGCTGTGTGAGGTCCCCGTACACTGCATAGTGGTGGTCCCGGGGAATATGAGAGGAGCTGTGTGAGGTCCCCGTACACTGCATAGTGGTGGTCCCGGGGAATATGAGAGGAGCTGTGTGAGGTCCCCGTACACTGCATAGTGGTGGTCCCGGGGAATATGAGAGGAGCTGTGTGAGGTCCCCGTACACTGCATAGTGGTGGTCCCGGGGAATATGAGAGGAGCTGTGTGAGGTCCCCGTACACTGCATAGTGGTGGTCCCGGGGAATATGAGAGGAGCTGTGTGAGGTCCCCGTACACTGCATAGTGGTGGTCCCGGGGAATATGAGAGGAGCTGTGTGAGGTCCCCGTACACTGCATAGTGGTGGTCCCGGGGAATATGAGAGGAGCTGTGTGAGGTCCCCGTACACTGCATAGTGGTGGTCCCGGGGAATATGAGAGGAGCTGTGTGAGGTCCCCGTACACTGCATAGTGGTGGTCCCGGGGAATATGAGAGGAGCTGTGTGAGGTCCCCGTACACTGCATAGTGGTGGTCCCGGGGAATATGAGAGGAGCTGTGTGAGGTCCCCGTACACTGCATAGTGGTGGTCCCGGGGAATATGAGAGGAGCTGTGTGAGGTCCCCGTACACTGCATAGTGGTGGTCCCGGGGAATATGAGAGGAGCTGTGTGAGGTCCCCGTACACTGCATAGTGGTGGTCCCGGGGAATATGAGAGGAGCTGTGTGAGGTCCCCGTACACTGCATAGTGGTGGTCCCGGGGAATATGAGAGGAGCTGTGTGAGGTCCCCGTACACTGCATAGTGGTGGTCCCGGGGAATATGAGAGGAGCTGTGTGAGGTCCCCGTACACTGCATAGTGGTGGTCCCGGGGAATATGAGAGGAGCTGTGTGAGGTCCCCGTACACTGCATAGTGGTGGTCCCGGGGAATATGAGAGGAGCTGTGTGAGGTCCCCGTACACTGCATAGTGGTGGTCCCGGGGAATATGAGAGGAGCTGTGTGAGGTCCCCGTACACTGTATAGTGGTGGTCCCGGGGAATATGAGAGGAGCTGTGTGAGGTCCCCGTACACTGTATAGTGGTGGTCCCGGGGAATATGAGAGGAGCTGTGTGAGGTCCCCGTACACTGTATAGTGGTGGTCCCGGGGAATATGAGAGGAGCTGTGTGAGGTCCCCGTACACTGTATAGTGGTGTTCCCGGGAATATGAGAGGAGCTGTGTGAGGTCCCCGTACACTGTATAGTGGTGGTCCCGGGGAATATGAGAGGAGCTGTGTGAGGTCCCCGTACACTGTATAGTGGTGATCCCGGGGAATATGAGAGGAGCTGTGTGAGGTCCCCGTACACTGTATAGTGGTGGTCCCGGGGAATATGAGAGGAGCTGTGTGAGGTCCCCGTACACTGTATAGTGGTGGTCCCGGGGAATATGAGAGGAGCTGTGTGAGGTCCCCGTACACTGTATAGTGGTGGTCCCGGGGAATATGAGAGGAGCTGTGTGAGGTCCCCGTACACTGTATAGTGGTGGTCCCGGGGAATATGAGAGGAGCTGTGTGAGGTCCCCGTACACTGTATAGTGGTGGTCCCGGGGAATATGAGAGGAGCTGTGTGAGGTCCCCGTACACTGTATAGTGGTGGTCCCGGGGAATATGAGAGGAGCTGTGTGAGGTCCCCGTACACTGTATAGTGGTGGTCCCGGGGAATATGAGAGGCGCTGTGTGAGGTCCCCGTACACTGTATAGTGGTGGTCCCGGGGAATATGAGAGGCGCTGTGTGAGGTCCCCGTACACTGTATAGTGGTGGTCCCGGGGAATATGAGAGGCGCTGTGTGAGGTCCCCGTACACTGTATAGTGGTGGTCCCGGGGAATATGAGAGGAGCTGTGTGAGGTCCCCGTACACTGTATAGTGGTGGTCCCGGGGAATATGAGAGGAGCTGTGTGAGGTCCCCGTACACTGTATAGTGGTGGTCCCGGGGAATATGAGAGGAGCTGTGTGAGGTCCCCGTACACTGTATAGTGGTGGTCCCGGGGAATATGAGAGGAGCTGTGTGAGGTCCCCGTACACTGTATAGTGGTGGTCCCGGGGAATATGAGAGGAGCTGTGTGAGGTCCCCGTACACTGTATAGTGGTGGTCCTAGGGAATATGAGTGGTGCTGCGTGAGGTCCCCCGTACACTGTATAGTGGTGGTCCCGGGGAATATGAGAGGAGCTGTGAGGTTCCCCGTACACTGTATAGTGGTGGTCCCGGGGAATATGAGAGGAGCTGTGTGAGCTCCCCATACACTGTATAGTGGTGGGCCTGGGGAATATGAGAGGCGCTGTGTGAGGTCCCCCGTACACTGTATAGTGGTGGTCCTGGGGAATATGAAGGGCGCTACGCGAATTCCCCGTACACTGAATAGTGGTGGTCCCAGGGAATATGAAGGGCGCTACGCGAGTTCCCCATACACTGAATAGTGGTGGTCCCGGGGGAATATGAAGGGCGCTACGCGAGTTCCCCATGCACTGAATAGTGGTGGTCCCGGGGAATATGAGAGGAGCTGTGTGAGGTCCCCGTACACTGTATAGTGGTGGTCCCCGGGGACCACCACTATACAGTGTACGGGGACCTCACACAGCTCCTCTCATATTCCCCGGGACCACCACTATACAGTGTACGGGGACCTCACACAGCTCCTCTCATATTCCCCGGGACCACCACTATACAGTGTACGGGGACCTCACACAGCTCCTCTCATATTCCCCGGGACCACCACTATACAGTGTACGGGGACCTCACACAGCTCCTCTCATATTCCCCGGGACCACCACTATTCAGTGCATGGGGAACTCGCGTAGCGCCCTTCATATTCCCCCGGGACCACCACTATTCAGTGTATGGGGAACTCGCGTAGCGCCCTTCATATTCCCTGGGACCACCACTATTCAGTGTACGGGGAATTCGCGTAGCGCCCTTCATATTCCCCAGGACCACCACTATACAGTGTACGGGGGACCTCACACAGCGCCTCTCATATTCCCCAGGCCCACCACTATACAGTGTATGGGGAGCTCACACAGCTCCTCTCATATTCCCCGGGACCACCACTATACAGTGTACGGGGAACCTCACAGCTCCTCTCATATTCCCCGGGACCACCACTATACAGTGTACGGGGGACCTCACGCAGCACCACTCATATTCCCTAGGACCACCACTATACAGTGTACGGGGACCTCACACAGCTCCTCTCATATTCCCCGGGACCACCACTATACAGTGTACGGGGACCTCACACAGCTCCTCTCATATTCCCCGGGACCACCACTATACAGTGTACGGGGACCTCACACAGCTCCTCTCATATTCCCCGGGACCACCACTATACAGTGTACGGGGACCTCACACAGCTCCTCTCATATTCCCCGGGACCACCACTATACAGTGTACGGGGACCTCACACAGCTCCTCTCATATTCCCCGGGACCACCACTATACAGTGTACGGGGACCTCACACAGCGCCTCTCATATTCCCCGGGACCACCACTATACAGTGTACGGGGACCTCACACAGCGCCTCTCATATTCCCCGGGACCACCACTATACAGTGTACGGGGACCTCACACAGCGCCTCTCATATTCCCCGGGACCACCACTATACAGTGTACGGGGACCTCACACAGCTCCTCTCATATTCCCCGGGACCACCACTATACAGTGTACGGGGACCTCACACAGCTCCTCTCATATTCCCCGGGACCACCACTATACAGTGTACGGGGACCTCACACAGCTCCTCTCATATTCCCCGGGACCACCACTATACAGTGTACGGGGACCTCACACAGCTCCTCTCATATTCCCCGGGACCACCACTATACAGTGTACGGGGACCTCACACAGCTCCTCTCATATTCCCCGGGACCACCACTATACAGTGTACGGGGACCTCACACAGCTCCTCTCATATTCCCCGGGACCACCACTATACAGTGTACGGGGACCTCACACAGCTCCTCTCATATTCCCCGGGATCACCACTATACAGTGTACGGGGACCTCACACAGCTCCTCTCATATTCCCCGGGACCACCACTATACAGTGTACGGGGACCTCACACAGCTCCTCTCATATTCCCCGGGAACACCACTATACAGTGTACGGGGACCTCACACAGCTCCTCTCATATTCCCCGGGACCACCACTATACAGTGTACGGGGACCTCACACAGCTCCTCTCATATTCCCCGGGACCACCACTATACAGTGTACGGGGACCTCACACAGCTCCTCTCATATTCCCCGGGACCACCACTATACAGTGTACGGGGACCTCACACAGCTCCTCTCATATTCCCCGGGACCACCACTATACAGTGTACGGGGACCTCACACAGCTCCTCTCATATTCCCCGGGACCACCACTATGCAGTGTACGGGGACCTCACACAGCTCCTCTCATATTCCCCGGGACCACCACTATGCAGTGTACGGGGACCTCACACAGCTCCTCTCATATTCCCCGGGACCACCACTATGCAGTGTACGGGGACCTCACACAGCTCCTCTCATATTCCCCGGGACCACCACTATGCAGTGTACGGGGACCTCACACAGCTCCTCTCATATTCCCCGGGACCACCACTATGCAGTGTACGGGGACCTCACACAGCTCCTCTCATATTCCCCGGGACCACCACTATGCAGTGTACGGGGACCTCACACAGCTCCTCTCATATTCCCCGGGACCACCACTATGCAGTGTACGGGGACCTCACACAGCTCCTCTCATATTCCCCGGGACCACCACTATGCAGTGTACGGGGACCTCACACAGCTCCTCTCATATTCCCCGGGACCACCACTATGCAGTGTACGGGGACCTCACACAGCTCCTCTCATATTCCCCGGGACCACCACTATGCAGTGTACGGGGACCTCACACAGCTCCTCTCATATTCCCCGGGACCACCACTATGCAGTGTACGGGGACCTCACACAGCTCCTCTCATATTCCCCGGGACCACCACTATGCAGTGTACGGGGACCTCACACAGCTCCTCTCATATTCCCCGGGACCACCACTATGCAGTGTACGGGGACCTCACACAGCTCCTCTCATATTCCCCGGGACCACCACTATGCAGTGTACGGGGACCTCACACAGCTCCTCTCATATTCCCCGGGACCACCACTATGCAGTGTACGGGGACCTCACACAGCTCCTCTCATATTCCCCGGGACCACCACTATGCAGTGTACGGGGACCTCACACAGCTCCTCTCATATTCCCCGGGACCACCACTATGCAGTGTACGGGGACCTCACACAGCTCCTCTCATATTCCCCGGGACCACCACTATGCAGTGTACGGGGACCTCACACAGCTCCTCTCATATTCCCCGGGACCACCACTATGCAGTGTACGGGGACCTCACACAGCTCCTCTCATATTCCCCGGGACCACCACTATGCAGTGTACGGGGACCTCACACAGCTCCTCTCATATTCCCCGGGACCACCACTATGCAGTGTACGGGGACCTCACACAGCTCCTCTCATATTCCCCGGGACCACCACTATGCAGTGTACGGGGACCTCACACAGCTCCTCTCATATTCCCCGGGACCACCACTATGCAGTGTACGGGGACCTCACACAGCTCCTCTCATATTCCCCGGGACCACCACTATGCAGTGTACGGGGACCTCACACAGCTCCTCTCATATTCCCCGGGACCACCACTATGCAGTGTACGGGGACCTCACACAGCTCCTCTCATATTCCCCGGGACCACCACTATACAGTGTACGGGGACCTCACACAGCTCCTCTCATATTCCCCGGGACCACCACTATACAGTGTACGGGGACCTCACACAGCTCCTCTCATATTCCCCGGGACCACCACTATACAGTGTACGGGGACCTCACACAGCTCCTCTCATATTCCCCGGGACCACCACTATACAGTGTACGGGGACCTCACACAGCTCCTCTCATATTCCCCGGGACCACCACTATACAGTGTACGGGGACCCCACACAGCTCCTCTCATATTCCCCGGGACCACCACTATACAGTGTACGGGGACCCCACACAGCTCCTCTCATATTCCCCGGGACCACCACTATACAGTGTACGGGGACCTCACACAGCTCCTCTCATATTCCCCGGGACCACCACTATACAGTGTACGGGGACCTCACACAGCTCCTCTCATATTCCCCGGGACCACCACTATACAGTGTACGGGGACCTCACACAGCTCCTCTCATATTCCCCGGGACCACCACTATACAGTGTACGGGGACCTCACACAGCTCCTCTCATATTCCCCGGGACCACCACTATACAGTGTACGGGGACCTCACACAGCTCCTCTCATATTCCCCGGGACCACCACTATACAGTGTACGGGGACCTCACACAGCTCCTCTCATATTCCCCGGGACCACCACTATACAGTGTACGGGGACCTCACACAGCTCCTCTCATATTCCCCGGGACCACCACTATACAGTGTACGGGGACCTCACACAGCTCCTCTCATATTCCCCGGGACCACCACTATACAGTGTACGGGGACCTCACACAGCTCCTCTCATATTCCCCGGGACCACCACTATACAGTGTACGGGGACCTCACACAGCTCCTCTCATATTCCCCGGGACCACCACTATACAGTGTACGGGGACCTCACACAGCTCCTCTCATATTCCCCGGGACCACCACTATACAGTGTACGGGGACCTCACACAGCTCCTCTCATATTCCCCGGGACCACCACTATACAGTGTACGGGGACCTCACACAGCTCCTCTCATATTCCCCGGGACCACCACTATGCAGTGTACGGGGACCTCACACAGCTCCTCTCATATTCCCCGGGACCACCACTATGCAGTGTACGGGGACCTCACATCCTCATCACAGCTCCTCTCATATTCCCCGGGACCACCACTATGCAGTGTAACGGGGACCTCACACAGCTCCTCTCATATTCCCCGGGACCACCACTATGCAGTGTACGGGGACCTCACACAGCTCCTCTCATATTCCCCGGGACCACCACTATGCAGTCGGGGCCTCACACAGCTCCTCTCATATTCCCCGGGACCACCACATGCAGTGTACGGGGACCTCACACAGCTCCTCTCAGATTCCCCGGGACCACCACTATGGCAGTGTACGGGGACTCACACAGCTCCTCTCATATTCCCCGGGACCACCACTATGCAGTGTACGGGGACCTCACACAGCTCCTCTCATATTCCCCGGGACCACCACTATGCAGTGTACGGGGACCTCACACAGCTCCTCTCATATTCCCCGGGACCACCACTATGCAGTGTACGGGGACCTCACACAGCTCCTCTCATATTCCCCGGGACCACCACTATGCAGTGTACGGGGACCTCACACAGCTCCTCTCATATTCCCCGGGACCACCACTATGCAGTGTACGGGGACCTCACACAGCTCCTCTCATATTCCCCGGGACCACCACTATGCAGTGTACGGGGACCTCACACAGCTCCTCTCATATTCCCCGGGACCACCACTATGCAGTGTACGGGGACCTCACACAGCTCCTCTCATATTCCCCGGGACCACCACTATGCAGTGTACGGGGACCTCACACAGCTCCTCTCATATTCCCCGGGACCACCACTATGCAGTGTACGGGGACCTCACACAGCTCCTCTCATATTCCCCGGGACCACCACTATGCAGTGTACGGGGACCTCACACAGCTCCTCTCATATTCCCCGGGACCACCACTATGCAGTGTACGGGGACCTCACACAGCTCCTCTCATATTCCCCGGGACCACCACTATGCAGTGTACGGGGACCTCACACAGCTCCTCTCATATTCCCCGGGACCACCACTATGCAGTGTACGGGGACCTCACACAGCTCCTCTCATATTCCCCGGGACCACCACTATGCAGTGTACGGGGACCTCACACAGCTCCTCTCATATTCCCCGGGACCACCACTATGCAGTGTACGGGGACCTCACACAGCTCCTCTCATATTCCCCGGGACCACCACTATGCAGTGTACGGGGACCTCACACAGCTCCTCTCATATTCCCCGGGACCACCACTATGCAGTGTACGGGACCTCACACAGCTCCTCTCATATTCCCCGGGACCACCACTATGCAGTGTACGGGGACCTCACACAGCTCCTCTCATATTCCCCGGGACCACCACTATGCAGTGTACGGGGACCTCACACAGCTCCTCTCATATTCCCCGGGACCACCACTATGCAGTGTACGGGGACCTCACACAGCTCCTCTCATATTCCCCGGGACCACCACTATGCAGTGTACGGGGACCTCACACAGCTCCTCTCATATTCCCCGGGACCACCACTATGCAGTGTACGGGGACCTCACACAGCTCCTCTCATATTCCCCGGGACCACCACTATGCAGTGTACGGGGACCTCACACAGCTCCTCTCATATTCCCCGGGACCACCACTATGCAGTGTACGGGGACCTCACACAGCTCCTCTCATATTCCCCGGGACCACCACTATGCAGTGTACGGGGACCTCACACAGCTCCTCTCATATTCCCCGGGACCACCACTATACAGTGTACGGGGACCTCACACAGCTCCTCTCATATTCCCCGGGACCACCACTATACAGTGTACGGGGACCTCCACACAGCTCCTCTCATATTCCCCGGGACCACCACTATACAGTGTACGGGGACCCCACACAGCTCCTCTCATATTCCCCGGGACCACCACTATACAGTGTACGGGACCCCACACAGCTCCTCTCATATTCCCCGGGACCACCACTATACAGTGTACGGGGACCCCACACAGCTCCTCTCATATTCCCCGGGACCACCACTATACAGTGTACGGGGACCCACACAGCTCCTCTCATATTCCCCGGGACCCACCACTATACAGTGTACGGGGACCCCACACAGCTCCTCTCATATTCCCCGGGACCACCACTATACAGTGTACGGGGACCCCACACAGCTCCTCTCATATTCCCCGGGACCACCACTATACAGTGTACGGGGACCCACACAGCTCCTCTCATATTCCCCGGGACCACCACTATACAGTGTACGGGGACCTCACACAGCTCCTCTCATATTCCCCGGGACCACCACTATACAGTGTACGGGGACCTCACACAGCTCCTCTCATATTCCCCGGGACCACCACTATACAGTGTACGGGACCTCACACAGCTCCTCTCATATTCCCCGGGACCACCACTATACAGTGTACGGGGACCTCACACAGCTCCTCTCATATTCCCCGGGACCACCACTATACAGTGTACGGGGACCTCACACAGCTCCTCTCATATTCCCCGGGACCACCACTATACAGTGTACGGGACCTCACACAGCTCCTCTCATATTCCCCGGGACCACCACTATACAGTGTACGGGGACCTCACACAGCTCCTCTCATATTCCCCGGGACCACCACTATACAGTGTACGGGGACCTCACACAGCTCCTCTCATATTCCCCGGGACCACCACTATACAGTGTACGGGGACCTCACACAGCTCCTCTCATATTCCCCGGGACCACCACTATACAGTGTACGGGGACCTCACACAGCTCCTCTCATATTCCCCGGGACCACCACTATACAGTGTACGGGGACCTCACACAGCTCCTCTCATATTCCCCGGGACCACCACTATACAGTGTACGGGGACCTCACACAGCTCCTCTCATATTCCCCGGGACCACCACTATACAGTGTACGGGGACCTCACACAGCTCCTCTCATATTCCCCGGGACCACCACTATACAGTGTACGGGGACCTCACACAGCTCCTCTCATATTCCCCGGGACCACCACTATACAGTGTACGGGGACCTCACACAGCTCCTCTCATATTCCCCGGGACACCACTATACAGTGTACGGGGACCTCACACAGCTCCTCTCATATTCCCCGGGACCACCACTATACAGTGTACGGGGACCTCACACAGCTCCTCTCATATTCCCCGGGACCACCACTATACAGTGTACGGGGACCTCACACAGCTCCTCTCATATTCCCCGGGACCACCACTATACAGTGTACGGGGACCTCACACAGCTCCTCTCATATTCCCCGGGACCACCACTATACAGTGTACGGGGACCTCACACAGCTCCTCTCATATTCCCCGGGACCACCACTATACAGTGTACGGGGACCTCACACAGCTCCTCTCATATTCCCCGGGACCACCAGTATACAGTGTACGGGGACCTCACACAGCTCCTCTCATATTCCCCGGGACCACCACTATACAGTGTACGGGGACCTCACACAGCTCCTCTCATATTCCCCGGGACCACCACTATACAGTGTCACGGGGACCTCACACAGCTCCTCTCATATTCCCCGGGACCACCACTATACAGTGTACGGGGACCTCACACAGCTCCTCTCATATTCCCCGGGACCACCACTATACAGTGTACGGGGACCTCACACAGCTCCTCTCATATTCCCCGGGACCACCACTATACAGTGTACGGGGACCTCACACAGCTCCTCTCATATTCCCCGGGACCACCACTATGCAGTGTACGGGGACCTCACACAGCTCCTCTCATATTCCCCGGGACCACCACTATGCAGTGTACGGGGACCTCACACAGCTCCTCTCATATTCCCCGGGACCACCACTATGCAGTGTACGGGGACCTCACACAGCTCCTCTCATATTCCCCGGGACCACCACTATGCAGTGTACGGGGACCTCACACAGCTCCTCTCATATTCCCCGGGACCACCACTATACAGTGTACGGGGACCTCACACAGCTCCTCTCATATTCCCCGGGACCACCACTATACAGTGTACGGGGACCTCACAGCGCCTCTCATATTCCCCGGGACCACCACTATACAGTGTACGGGGACCTCACACAGCTCCTCTCATATTCCCCGGGACCACCACTATACAGTGTACGGGGACCTCACACAGCTCCTCTCATATTCCCGGGACCACCACTATACAGTGTACGGGGACCTCACACAGCTCCTCTCATATTCCCCGGGACCACCACTATACAGTGTACGGGGACCTCACACAGCTCCTCTCATATTCCCCGGGACCACCACTATACAGTGTACGGGGACCTCACACAGCTCCTCTCATATTCCCCGGGACCACCACTATACAGTGTACGGGGACCTCACAGCGCCTCTCATATTCCCCGGGACCACCACTATACAGTGTACGGGGACCTCACACAGCTCCTCTCATATTCCCCGGGACCACCACTATACAGTGTACGGGGACCTCACACAGCTCCTCTCATATTCCCCGGGACCACCACTATACAGTGTACGGGGACCTCACACAGCTCCTCTCATATTCCCCGGGACCACCACTATACAGTGTACGGGGACCTCACACAGCTCCTCTCATATTCCCCGGGACCACCACTATACAGTGTACGGGGACCTCACACAGCTCCTCTCATATTCCCCGGGACCACCACTATACAGTGTACGGGGACCTCACACAGCTCCTCTCATATTCCCCGGGACCACCACTATACAGTGTACGGGGACCTCACACAGCTCCTCTCATATTCCCCGGGACCACCACTATACAGTGTACGGGGACCTCACAGCGCCTCTCATATTCCCCGGGACCACCACTATACAGTGTACGGGGACCTCACACAGCTCCTCTCATATTCCCCGGGACCACCACTATACAGTGTACGGGGACCTCACACAGCTCCTCTCATATTCCCCGGGACCACCACTATACAGTGTACGGGGACCTCACACAGCTCCTCTCATATTCCCCGGGACCACCACTATACAGTGTACGGGGACCTCACACAGCTCCTCTCATATTCCCCGGGACCACCACTATACAGTGTACGGGGACCTCACACAGCTCCTCTCATATTCCCCGGGACCACCACTATACAGTGTACGGGGACCTCACACAGCTCCTCTCATATTCCCCGGGACCACCACTATACAGTGTACGGGGACCTCACACAGCTCCTCTCATATTCCCCGGGACCACCACTATACAGTGTACGGGGACCTCACACAGCTCCTCTCATATTCCCCGGGACCACCACTATACAGTGTACGGGGACCTCACACAGCTCCTCTCATATTCCCCGGGACCACCACTATACAGTGTACGGGACCTCACACAGCTCCTCTCATATTCCCCGGGACCACCACTATACAGTGTACGGGGACCTCACACAGCTCCTCTCATATTCCCCGGGACCACCACTATACAGTGTACGGGGACCTCACACAGCTCCTCTCATATTCCCCGGGACCACCACTATACAGTGTACGGGGACCTCACACAGCTCCTCTCATATTCCCGGGGACCACCACTATACAGTGTACGGGGACCTCACACAGCTCCTCTCATATTCCCCGGGACCACCACTATACAGTGTACGGGGACCTCACACAGCTCCTCTCATATTCCCCGGGACCACCACTATATAGTGTACGGGGACCTCACACAGCTCCTCTCATATTCCCCGGGACCACCACTATACAGTGTACGGGGACCTCACACAGCTCCTCTCATATTCCCCGGGACCACCACTATACAGTGTACGGGGACCTCACAGCGCCTCTCATATTCCCCGGGACCACCACTATACAGTGTACGGGGACCTCACACAGCTCCTCTCATATTCCCCGGGACCACCACTATACAGTGTACGGGGACCTCACACAGCTCCTCTCATATTCCCCGGGACCACCACTATACAGTGTACGGGGACCTCACACAGCTCCTCTCATATTCCCCGGGACCACCACTATACAGTGTACGGGGACCTCACACAGCTCCTCTCATATTCCCCGGGACCACCACTATACAGTGTACGGGGACCTCACACAGCTCCTCTCATATTCCCCGGGACCACCACTATACAGTGTACGGGGACCTCACACAGCTCCTCTCATATTCCCCGGACCACCACTATACAGTGTACGGGGACCTCACACAGCTCCTCTCATATTCCCCGGGACACCACTATACAGTGTACGGGGACCTCACACAGCTCCTCTCATATTCCCCGGGACCACCACTATACAGTGTACGGGGACCTCACACAGCTCCTCTCATATTCCCGGGACCACCACTATACAGTGTCCGGGGACCTCACACAGCTCCTCTCATATTCCCCGGGACCACCACTATACAGTGTACGGGGACCTCACACAGCTCCTCTCATATTCCCCGGGACCACCACTATACAGTGTACGGGGACCTCACACAGCTCCTCTCATATTCTCCGGGACCACCACTATACAGTGTATGGGGACCTCACACAGCTCCTCTCATATTCCCCGGGACCACCACTATACAGTGTACGGGGACCTCACACAGCTCCTCTCATATTCCCCGGGACCACCACTATACAGTGTACGGGGACCTCACACAGCTCCTCTCATATTCCCCGGGACCACCACTATACAGTGTACGGGGACCTCACACAGCTCCTCTCATATTCCCCGGGACCACCACTATACAGTGTACGGGGACCTCACACAGCTCCTCTCATATTCCCCGGGACCACCACTATACAGTGTACGGGGACCTCACACAGCTCCTCTCATATTCCCCGGGACCACCACTATACAGTGTACGGGGACCTCACACAGCTCCTCTCATATTCCCCGGGACCACCACTATACAGTGTACGGGGACCTCACACAGCTCCTCTCATATTCCCCGGGACCACCACTATACAGTGTACGGGGACCTCACAGCGCCTCTCATATTCCCCGGGACCACCACTATACAGTGTACGGGGACCTCACACAGCTCCTCTCATATTCCCCGGGACCACCACTATACAGTGTACGGGGACCTCACACAGCTCCTCTCATATTCCCCGGGACCACCACTATACAGTGTACGGGGACCTCACACAGCTCCTCTCATATTCCCCGGGACCACCACTATACAGTGTACGGGGACCTCACACAGCTCCTCTCATATTCCCCGGGACCACCACTATACAGTGTACGGGGACCTCACACAGCTCCTCTCATATTCCCCGGGACCACCACTATACAGTGTACGGGGACTTCACAGCTCCTCTCATATTCCCCGGGACCACCACTATACAGTGTACGGGGACCTCACACAGCTCCTCTCATATTCCCCGGGACCACCACTATACAGTGTACGGGGACCTCACACAGCTCCTCTCATATTCCCCGGGACCACCACTATACAGTGTACGGGGACCTCACACAGCTCCTCTCATATTCCCCGGGACCACCACTATACAGTGTACGGGGACCTCACACAGCTCCTCTCATATTCCCCGGGACCACCACTATACAGTGTACGGGGACCTCACACAGCTCCTCTCATATTCCCCGGGACCACCACTATACAGTGTACGGGGACCTCACACAGCTCCTCTCATATTCCCC
This sequence comes from Leptodactylus fuscus, assembly GCF_031893055.1. Lineage (NCBI taxonomy): Eukaryota > Metazoa > Chordata > Amphibia > Anura > Leptodactylidae > Leptodactylus > Leptodactylus fuscus. The sequence continues at coordinate 482,179 of NW_027440735.1, read as the reverse complement.
GGGACCACCACTATACAGTGTACGGGGACCTCACACAGCTCCTCTCATATTCCCCGGGACCACCACTATACAGTGTACGGGGACCTCACAGCGCCTCTCATATTCCCCGGGACCACCACTATACAGTGTACGGGGACCTCACACAGCTCCTCTCATATTCCCCGGGACCACCACTATACAGTGTACGGGGACCTCACACAGCTCCTCTCATATTCCCCGGGACCACCACTATACAGTGTACGGGGACCTCACACAGCTCCTCTCATATTCCCCGGGACCACCACTATACAGTGTACGGGGACCTCACACAGCTCCTCTCATATTCCCCGGGACCACCACTATACAGTGTACGGGGACCTCACACAGCTCCTCTCATATTCCCCGGGACCACCACTATACAGTGTACGGGGACCTCACACAGCTCCTCTCATATTCCCCGGGACCACCACTATACAGTGTACGGGGACCTCACACAGCTCCTCTCATATTCCCCGGGACCACCACTATACAGTGTACGGGGACCTCACACAGCTCCTCTCATATTCCCCGGGACCACCACTATACAGTGTACGGGGACCTCACACAGCTCCTCTCATATTCCCCGGGACCACCACTATACAGTGTACGGGGACCTCACACAGCTCCTCTCATATTCCCCGGGACCACCACTATACAGTGTACGGGGACCTCACACAGCTCCTCTCATATTCCCCGGGACCACCACTATACAGTGTACGGGGACCTCACACAGCTCCTCTCATATTCCCCGGGACCACCACTATACAGTGTACGGGGACCTCACACAGCTCCTCTCATATTCCCCGGGACCACCACTATACAGTGTACGGGGACCTCACACAGCTCCTCTCATATTCCCCGGGACCACCACTATATAGTGTACGGGGACCTCACACAGCTCCTCTCATATTCCCCGGGACCACCACTATACAGTGTACGGGGACCTCACACAGCTCCTCTCATATTCCCCGGGACCACCACTATACAGTGTACGGGGACCTCACAGCGCCTCTCATATTCCCCGGGACCACCACTATACAGTGTACGGGGACCTCACACAGCTCCTCTCATATTCCCCGGGACCACCACTATACAGTGTACGGGGACCTCACACAGCTCCTCTCATATTCCCCGGGACCACCACTATACAGTGTACGGGGACCTCACACAGCTCCTCTCATATTCCCCGGGACCACCACTATACAGTGTACGGGGACCTCACACAGCTCCTCTCATATTCCCCGGGACCACCACTATACAGTGTACGGGGACCTCACACAGCTCCTCTCATATTCCCCGGGACCACCACTATACAGTGTACGGGGACCTCACACAGCTCCTCTCATATTCCCCGGGACCACCACTATACAGTGTACGGGGACCTCACACAGCTCCTCTCATATTCCCCGGGACCACCACTATACAGTGTACGGGGACCTCACAGCGCCTCTCATATTCCCCGGGACCACCACTATACAGTGTACGGGGGACCTCACACAGCTCCTCTCATATTCCCCGGGACCACCACTATACAGTGTACGGGGACCTCACAGCGCCTCTCATATTCCCCGGGACCACCACTATATAGTGTACGGGGGACCTCACACAGCTCCTCTCATATTCCCCGGGACCACCACTATACAGTGTACGGGGACCTCACAGCGCCTCTCATATTCCCCGGGACCACCACTATACAGTGTACGGGGGACCTCACACAGCTCCTCTCATATTCCCCGGGACCACCACTATTCAGTGTATGGGGAACTCGCATAGCGCCCTTCATATTCCCCGGGACCACCACTATTCAGTGTATGGGGAACTCGTGTAGCGCCCTTCATATTCCCCGGGACCACCACTATTCAGTGTACGGGGAATTCGCGTAGCGCCCTTCATATTCCCCGGGACCACCACTATACAGTGTACGGGGGACCTCACACAGCGCCTCTCATATTCCCCAGGCCCACCACTATACAGTGTATGGGGAGCTCACGCAGCTCCTCTCATATTCCCCGGGACCACCACTATACAGTGTACGGGGGACCTCACGCAGCACCTCTCATATTCCCCGGGACCACCACTATTCAGTGTATGGGGAACTCGCGTAGCGCCCTTCATATTCCCCCGGGACCACCACTATTCAGTGTATGGGGAACTCGCGTAGCGCCCTTCATATTCCCTGGGACCACCACTATTCAGTGTACGGGGAATTCGCGTAGCGCCCTTCATATTCCCCAGGACCACCACTATACAGTGTACGGGGGACCTCACACAGCGCCTCTCATATTCCCCAGGCCCACCACTATACAGTGTATGGGGAGCTCACACAGCTCCTCTCATATTCCCCGGGACCACCACTATACAGTGTACGGGGAACCTCACAGCTCCTCTCATATTCCCCGGGACCACCACTATACAGTGTACGGGGGACCTCACGCAGCACCACTCATATTCCCTAGGACCACCACTATGCAGTGTACGGGGAGCTCACGCAGTGCCGCTCATATTCCCCAGGCCCACAACTATGCAGTGTACGGGGAGCTCACGCAGCACCTCTCATATTCCCCGGGACCACCACTATGCAGTATCCGGGGACCTCACACAGCTCCTCTCATATTCCCTGGGACCACCACTATGCAGTGTACGGGGGACCTCACACAGCACCACTCATATTCCCTAGGACCACCAGTATGCAGTGTACTGGGAGCTCACGCAGTGCCTCTCATATTCCCCGGGACCACCACTATGCAGTGTACGGGGAGCTCACACAGCTCCTCTCATATTCCCCGGGACCACCACTATACAGTGTACAGGGACCTCACACAGCTCCTCTCATATTCCCCGGGACCACCACTATACAGTGTACGGGGACCTCACACAGCTCCTCTCATATTCCCCGGGACCACCACTATACAGTGTATGGGGACCTCACACAGCTCCTCTCATATTCCCCGGGACCACCACTATACAGTGTACGGGGACCTCACAGCGCCTCTCATATTCCCCGGGACCACCACTATACAGTGTACGGGGGACCTCACACAGCTCCTCTCATATTCCCCGGGACCACCACTATACAGTGTACGGGGAACCTCACAGCTCCTCTCATATTCCCCGGGACCACCACTATACAGTGTACGGGGACCTCACACAGCTCCTCTCATATTCCCCGAGACCACCACTATACAGTGTACGGGGAACCTCACAGCTCCTCTCATATTCCCCGGGACCACCACTATACAGTGTACGGGGACCTCACACAGCTCCTCTCATATTCCCCGGGACCACCACTATACAGTGTACGGGGACCTCACAGCGCCTCTCATATTCCCCGGGACCACCACTATACAGTGTACGGGGGACCTCACACAGCTCCTCTCATATTCCCCGGGACCACCACTATACAGTGTACAGGGAACCTCACAGTTCCTCTCATATTCCCCGGGACCACCACTATACAGTGTACGGGGAACCCCACAGCTCCTCTCATATTCCCCGGGACCACCACTATACAGTGTACGGGGGACCTCACGCAGCATCTCTCATATTCCCCGGGACCACCACTATACAGTGTACTGGGACCTCACAGCACCTCTCATATTCCCCGGGACCACCACTATTCAGTGTATGGGGAACTCGCATAGCGCCCTTCATATTCCCCGGGACCACCACTATTCAGTGTATGGGGAACTCGCGTAGCGCCCTTCATATTCCCCGGGACCACCACTATTCAGTGTACGGGGAATTCGCGTAGCGCCCTTCATATTCCCCGGGACCACCACTATACAGTGTACGGGGGACCTCACACAGCGCCTCTCATATTCCCCAGGCCCACCACTATACAGTGTATGGGGAGCTCACGCAGCTCCTCTCATATTCCCCGGGACCACCACTATACAGTGTACGGGGGACCTCACGCAGCACCTCTCATATTCCCCGGGACCACCACTATTCAGTGTATGGGGAACTCGCGTAGCGCCCTTCATATTCCCCGGGACCACCACTATTCAGTGTATGGGGAACTCGCGTAGCGCCCTTCATATTCCCCGGGACCACCACTATTCAGTGTATGGGGAACTCGCGTAGCGCCCTTCATATTCCCCGGGACCACCACTATACAGTGTACGGGGGACCTCACACAGCGCCTCTCATATTCCCCAGGCCCACCACTATACAGTGTATGGGGAGCTCACGCAGCTCCTCTCATATTCCCCGGGACCACCACTATACAGTGTACGGGGAACCTCACAGCTCCTCTCATATTCCCCGGGACCACCACTATACAGTGTACGGGGGACCTCACGCAGCACCACTCATATTCCCTAGGACCACCACTATGCAGTGTACGGGGAGCTCACGCAGTGCCGCTCATATTCCCCAGGCCCACAACTATGCAGTGTACGGGGAGCTCACGCAGCACCTCTCATATTCCCCGGGACCACCACTATGCAGTATACGGGGACCCCACACAGCTCCTCTCATATTCCCCGGGACCACCACTATGCAGTGTACGGGGGACCTCACACAGCACCACTCATATTCCCTAGGACCACCAGTATGCAGTGTACTGGGAGCTCACGCAGCGCCTCTCATATTCCCCGGGACCACCACTATGCAGTGTACGAGGAGCTCACACAGTGCCGCTCAAATTCCCCGGGACCACCACTATGCAGTGTACGGGGAGCTCACGCAGCGCCTCTCATATTCCCCAGGACCACCACTGTGTAGTGTACGGGGAGCTCACGCAGCGCCTCTCATATTCCCCAGGACCACCACTGTGTAGTGTACGGGGAGCTCACGCAGCACCACTCATATTCCCCGGGACCACCACTATGCAGTGTACGGGGACCTCACACAGCTCCTCTCATATTCCCCGGGACCACCACTATGCAGTGTACGGGGGACCCGACACAGCACCACTCATATTCCCTAGGACCACCAGTATGCAGTGTATGGGGAGCTCACGCAGCGCCTCTCATATTCCCTGGGACCACCACTATGCAGTGTATGGGGAGCTCACGCAGCACCACTCACATTCCCTAGGACCACCACTATGCAGTGGAAAGGGTTGCTGCGCCACTTCTATTATTTGAATAGGATCAGTATTGCACGCGCTCCCCATTCACTAGCAGCTTCAGGCACTCTGAGTCTGATGCAATAGTTGATCTGTGTGGGGATCAGGTGTCAGATCCCCACAGATCACATCAATTTGGAGTTGAACAACCCCTTTAAAGCAACTCTACAAAATAGGCGTTACAGAAGAGTGGGCATCCACTTGGGTTTTCATTACGTGCCTGTCCCATCGCAAAAAAAATAGAGTTGTCAGAATATTCCATATTCATGTCACAAAAAAGGGACATGGTGCTGCTAAAAGATCACGTGGCCACTTTGGTTTGTGAAGCGCACCATAGGTGTCTAACTGACTGTAATGCAAATAGTAGAAAACAGGTAAATCTTCCGCTTTTAAGTTAATTTTCGCCCAATAAATTTTCAAACACTTGATTGATGATTCTCTTTTATTTTTCGCATTGAAACTTGTACACAGAATCATAATGTGAACAGCCCCTAAACTAAAAACAAAAAAGTGAGCTAAAGCAGGGGCAGTGGTCTGGGGCAGGGACAGTGGTCTGGGGCAGGGACAGGCCGGCAACCAATCTCCATACAATCATCTTTTCACGTGCACTTTTACTAGCTACCAGCAGAGGGCGCCAGATATCTGTTTATTGTCAAGCAGCCAAGTACGGCGTGATACCAACGATAAGTCCTCCACGTAATAGACGCGGCATGCCTGTCTGTACTCTTCGCTTGCTCTCTATTGTGAGTGCGCTATGACGGCGGGGGCTCCACTTCAATTGTATCCTTCCACATGGTGACTAGGCTGGGGGCGTTTGACTGTAAAATAATCTTCGGGGTGATATCAGACAGCGGGGGCGGACTAGAGTTTGGTTATGATAGTTGTTTTACTGTGTGAGACTCTTGATTTGTTGCAGTGAGTCTCGTCAGTGTACACCCGGCAAGACAATGGTATGCGCCACTGTCCTATGTAACCTATCAAATGGCTGCTTTCATTTTCCCAAAGACGCTGTGAAACTGAGAGCTGCAATATGATTGGTCGCTATCTTGGTTGGAATCTGCCACACATTCCCCGTTCACTCGAGGTCTCACTCATTGTAGAGGGATTGGTTGCTGCACATGCTAGGGCCACTGCCAGACAGCCATGCACTAAGCACATTTCAGACCCACTGATTTAGGTGAACCAACCCAAGACCACCATGATGTTCTGGTTGGGTTCAGGTCTTGCAGGAGCATCCAAAATATGATTGTCCAAATGCTGAAATGTCCACCATCAGCAATGGGGACCAAGCAGATAAACTACTACTCCATGTGAAAGGGCATTCCAGCCCCAAATTGGTTTTCCATACTGATGCCCCTTGCACAGGATAGGTCATCAGTATGTGATCTGCCAGGGTCTGACACTCAGACCCCCACGCAGATCAGCTGTTCTAGCAGCTGCTGTTGTCTGCAGAACCTACAAGTACATCCTTGCAGATATAGATGGCAACCTTTTCGGATGTACAGTATTTAGTCAATGGGCGGTTAGCATCTGGTTAAAGGAGTTTTTTGGGGGGCTGGACATATTGATGACCTAGTTTAGGGACTGAGGTTGCAGCAGTTTTGAGCTTCTTCACACAGCTGATCAGTGAGGGTCCCAGGTGTTTAGCGCTCACCGTTCACATATTGATATATAATGCTAGCTCAGAATGTTCTCTGTAAAGGAGTAGTCTGGGATTATGGAGCTTTCCCCCCCCCCAGGAACCCGAGCCATTCCAGTTCATTCACTGTGTCTGGCGTCCTGTTTGTCTTCCATAACCACGATATAGCCAGCTTAATGTGCCCTTCCCCTCCTCCAGGGAAGCCCAGATTGCCCATGACACTTTGAGCCCAGATGCCGAACCAAGAAAAGGAGGTGTAAGCAAGACACTGACCATCACAGACCATGTCCTCCATGTGTAAGTCTTACCCCTTCTCAGTAGTCAGTAGTTGAAGCCACATGTTGCAGAAAAAGCTGTGTTTTTGTTACAAATGTTGCATTTTTTTGTGCCAAAGTCAAAAGTGGCTTTGAAAGGAATGAGAAATATATAGAAAATACTCCTACTTCTCCCTTCTGCAAAATCCACTGCTGGCTTTGGCTTAAAGGGGCTCTATCATTGGGAAAACTCTTATCTAAACACATGCTTGCATAGGCTTTAGAAAGTCTATTCCACACCTACCTTTTGTATGTAGATTGCCTCAGGGCTAGTTCACATCTGCGCCCAGGTGTCCGTACTTCAGGTTTCCATTTCCTGCATAAAACAGAGCAGGAGACAGAAACCTGCAGGAGTCTTTCTTACCCATTCATTTGAATGGGTGAGAAAGCTGTCCGGCCGTGAGCGTTTTATGCTCTCTGCCGCGAAACCGGGTTTTATAATCCGGACACAGAGTCGGACATGCAGTACTCTGTGTCCAGTTTAAAAAAAAAAACCGGTTTCGCGGCGGAGAGCATAAAACGCTCACGGCCGGACCCAGTCTGTGGTTTCCGTCTTCTGGCATGCAGAAGACGGAAACCACAGAACGGACAGCTGAACTCAGGTGTGAACCTAACGTCAGTGGTGTCTGAATAAGTCCGTTTTTATTCATATGCTAATGAGCCTCCAGCCAGCTCAGGAAGTTCCCAGCAGCCTCCTCTCTCCTATTATCTTCTATGTGTGTGAAGCAAACAGGAAGCTGAGTCGTCATCATCAGAAGTCTCCCATAGAAAACAATAGGACAGGTGTGCACGATCTATCTTGCACCAGTCTAATTAGCATATGAATAAAAACGGACTTATTCAGAAACCACTGAGGCAATTTACATACTATAGGTAGGTGTGGAATAGACTTTCTAAAGGCTATGCACGGATGTGATTAGTTAAAAATGACTTTTCCTAGTGATAGAGCCCCTTTAAAGGTGCTCTATCATTGGGAAAACTCATTTTTTAAGTAAGCACATACTTTGCATAGCCTTTAGATAGGCTATTCCACACCTAGCTTTTGTATGTTAATCCCCTCAGTCATTTTTGAATGAACCTGTTTTTATTCATAAGATAATGAGCCTCCAGCGTGCACCGGAAGTCTCAATGAGCACATTCTCTGCCATGTGTGTGAGAGCATCAGCCCACCTGCTCTCTCTCACACACAGCAGATGGGCTCATTCAAAAATGACTGAGGGGATTAACATACAAAAGGTAGGTGTGGAATACAAAAATATAGAAAAATAACTCCAGCTCACCCAACAGCTTGTGAATAATTTCCAAATACCTCTAGCCGAGATGCACGGATACCGATGGACTCCCTCGGTCAGTGTAGACTTAGATAGTAAGAACAAAATTCCAGCATTCACGGACAAGAAGATAATATAAAATCTTTCTCTTTATTTCTTCATATAAAACAATTCATTTCATAGTCCTAGAGGTGCTGTATCGGCAGATCCAGCATATCGTTATGGATGATAGCTATGCGTTTCAGGACATAGTCCATTCCTCATGCCATGAGGAAGGGACTATGTCCTGAAACGCGTAGCTATCATCCATAACGATATGCTGGATCTGCCGATACAGCACCTCTAGGACTATGAAATGAATTGTTTTATATGAAGAAATAAAGAGAAAGATTTTATATTATCTTCTTGTCCGTGAATGCTGGAATTTTGTTCTTACTATCTAGGTGTGGAATAGCCTATCTATAGCATATGTGCTTAGTTAAAAATGAGTTTTCCCAATAATAGAGCCCCTTAAAAAAAAAAAAAAAAAAGCTGCAAAATCAGTCCATCTGGGATCCATGGGACACATACTGTACTATCCATGGTCTATGATCCCTTCCTACCCCTTTTTGTTTCTTGTCTAGTTTTCCTTTTTACAGTCTTGGATTCTTCTCAACGTCTTCAAACAATTGATCTGTGGGCTTCCCAGGTCTTGTAAATTGATCTTAAGAATAAGTCATCAAAATTTTCCTGTTGGTAAAACCCATATAAAAGGAGAACTCTGCAGCAGTTTATTTTTTCATGTATATTTTCACATGGTGAGCAGGGACCCCATTAACCCACGTAACTAATAATCTGTACCCATGACATTGCCTCTTTCCATTTCACAGACTGGAGCTGTATGGCCACGAAGGAAGTGATATTAGTCCCAGATGACTGTGCCAGTACAGACTGAGTACTAGACACAGCCACAAGGACATAGGCAATGCTGTGGGGGTATAGCTATAAGTCAGCACTTGAGCAGTAGTTCTCTAAATGTCTAATGTACCCAGTCTCTTCCTGACTTCTGACTCTTATTTTATTTCCGTAGTCATTGGCAGGCAGAGGAAGCTCGTATCCTCCGCGTGTCCGTCAGCTCATTCTTAGAACACCTCTCTCTCGTGGTGAAGACAATGGATAGATTTGGACCTGCACTGCCGGATACCACCTGATCCTCTGCAGAAATTACCTGCTGTTGTTGGATAGTTAACACCTGCAAACTGGACTGGACCATTCATGCTGCATTATATTACTGCATCTAAACTCCCAAACATGGATTTTCCTTGTGGTTGGTTTTATATAAAATAAATGTCTTATAGGCGATAGACTGGACCCAGTAGATGAGACTGTTTGTTTATTTTGTCAATGATACACTACATGTAGAAAACAAAAAAAAGAACACCCGACAAAACTAATTGGTACAGGGTTGGATTGTGACACGGTCCCCTCTGACTGTGCACTAGGTATAATAAAGTGTATCAGATTAACCTGGAACGTATTCCTTTTATTCTAGCAAAGGGAACATTAGAATGAAATCTAAGCAGTGATGGTCACCATGTTGTCACACGGCTGGCCACTTTGAACATACACATAAGATTAAAAGGGATTCTCCAGGAAGCCCTGGAACATTTACTTACTCCAGGGCTTTTGGGCAACGAACCTGGGCATTCCACGTTATTTCCACCCATAGCACCTGGCTCAGAGATGCACCACCTCCTCCCTCCTCTTCCATGTTCACTTCTAGTAACTTGTACTTTACTATACTCTGCCAGCCCCTATAACAGAGGTAACTAAGAGTGAACACGGGAGAGGAGATGGTTGGGATTCAGGGGCCTGATTCTGGTAACAGTCATGTAACCTGGGGTTGGCACCATTTACCCAACCATCTGATATGTATGGAAGGCCTCCTGACTCTCTGGCAATGGCAGATGTTGGATTTCTCAGGGAAAATAAGCTGTAGTCTGGTAAGACTGGGTTCTTTTTTGAGAACCTTTTAACCAAACAGGAATGGAAATTTGGATAGATAACTGTCTGCTAAACAGGCATTCAGGACACTGTAAGAAACCCTGCAAAAGAAGGCATCACTGGTATATGTGGGAGAGACCCATTATAATGTGGTGAAAACTACAAAATGAAGAGATCTAGTGTCTGGTCATGTGTAGTAAGGATTCAATCTCTAAAGGGTATTTCAGCAACAAGAAATGACTCCCTAACCAAGGGCTGGGTGGAACTTGCTAATGATGGGGTCCGACCCCCACTGATAGGAGAACTGGGGTGTTTTGCACTGCAGTTGGAGTAGAAGCATCAGTAGAGCACTGTGTTCTGGCTATGTCCAGTGGTCTCTGAAATGAATGAAACTCCATTAAAACTAGAATGCAAAACAGCCCAGTTATTGTGATCTGTTGGACCCATCACTAGTCAGCAAGTTACCGCCTATCCTTTGGATGAGGGTAACTTGTCTTTACTGGAATACCCACCTTTAAAGGCATTGTCCAGGATTGGAAATGCATGGCTTTCCAGCGTAATGTCTGAAGACTTATCAATGATGCTAATGAGATTCACTCTCTGGGTTGTACTTACATTTTACTACCAGGAATATTTAGGATGAATACATACAGTCACTTACAATTTATGTACAATAATACTGTATAAAAGCAGCAGTCATCTCCCGTAGACCATATAGTACAGGGGTTACTCTGTCTCTGTCTTCAGGACAGGGGTCGCAGTCACATCACAAGCAGCTTAAAAAATGTCATCATCACAGATGTCCAAATATACATCAAAGGCCTCGCGGTTGCAGTTCCCTTCAGGTGTGAAGACATATTTGTGAAATGTTCCATCCACACAAACAGCTGAGGAAGAAACACAATGTTACATCTCGCCTGTCCTGTGGATGAGGCTGACATGTAGAGGTGAAGTGAAGTCAGACTCACCTATGACAGAATTCACGTTCTTAGAAGTGTTTTTGCCAAAGGCACAGATACAGGCGGATTCTGCAGGCACAGTGAAGCTGGCTAAACTCCACTGTGAATCCACGTACTGACCAATCATAGGACCAACTTTACCAACCCGTGCCAGCCTGAAACATGATGAGAAATAACACTAGTAAATATACAGTAAACTTTTAGGGACTGTATTCGCCGAAGGTCTAGTTGATACATACGCAGAACGACGGTTCAGCTTTGTGTCTTTCAGAGCGAAGATGTGCACTGTTCCTTTATCACTGGAGCTACACAGAAAGGAGCTGTCATGGCTGAAATTGATACTGGGGAGCGAGGAAACATCAATGTTAATAGGACGGCATAGCTGGATTTCTATCATTGCTTACTCATAGGATATTACTGGTAATAAACATTTCAGAATATTCTAAACGGATATCAGTTTAACACAACTCTATGGATCCAAGAAATATCACAACGGAGGAAAATTGTAATATATCTCACTACTGCCTCTAACCTACAGCAATACCACCCTGAGTAGGATGTACCACACTTACCAGTAGAGAGTAGCTGGGTCTGTACCACGCCGGAGCTCTACTAACTGTTCCCGCGTCTGTGTGTCAAAGAGCCGTATTAAGGTGCCTTTACGCGAGGCCGAAGCCACCAGGGTACCCTGCTGGTTGACTGCCAGGCAGCCCAGTTCACTTTGATGGGCATTTATCGTGAATGGGGCAGATGAGCTTCCAGGCTTAGCATTACACAGATCCTGAAAGCAGAGGAAGTGCTTAGATGTGGAATATAATGCTACTGAAAAATCCCTATCGCTGGATACAGACTTACCACCAGCTGTAAGCTGCCACATTTGTGGCCTGGAAATATTAACAACTGTTTCTCCATACTGGGGCAGAGATCACACAGGCCTAGAGAGATAAAAACCACCAGAGATGAACAGAAAGTAGCAGTAAATGATCTGATACTAGGCGGATAAGTGTCCTTAATGGCCATGTTCCATAGGGAAAATACAGTCCATATATCACTCCTGCTCTCGATTGCTGACCCAAACTCAAAGTATCAGTTATATAATGCTGTTGGTCAAAGCCTCACCACAGGACTACGATCTCATCATGATTCTAGTACGAGACAGTAGTGCCCTGGTGAGGCAGTAACACAGATCATCAGAGATGAAAATGATAATATGAGTCTAGTTCTCAGGACAGTGTCCAGTCTGGGGAATACAGCGATATGTGGACCATATTCTCCAGACAGAAAAAGGCTGTGTGAGGCATAAGTCCTGAGTAAGAAATCTTAGTAATAATATCACCAAGAGAAGCTTCTCTTTCAAGACATCACACCATGAAGTCATATGAGTTACATCCATCCCTAGAGGAGCGGACACTAGGGCTCTGTTCACACTTTGAAAACTTAATATTATCAGTTATAATAACATATTCTCCTGTGTCTAGATATTGCTGGTCTAGCAGCTGTAATACAAACACTACAGCTGTGTGAAACTGTGAATAGTTTATACCGATTGAAAGCCATTACCTTTAGGGTTGTCTCGTGTATCAAACTCAAAGAGTTTAGTGGGGTTATCTGGGAAGGAGTAAACGTAAATCCGGTTTTTCAATACAATGACAATCCTGGAAAATTGAATGCATATTGTTAGTTCATAGCCAAGCCTTCTCATAGATGAAGATATTCTGGTTGTGTTGGACAAGGGACTGACAGCAGAACTGTATAAGCCGAAAGGCCAGTGACAGGAATTACTGATGCCCTACATATTATTAGCTCTGCACCCTGCTCTATGTATGCCCTGACTCATATCAGTGATCTGTACTGCCATGACACATATGCTTAATGTCTTACATCCACAAACTAATATGGTATATGGACGTCATAGAGGAGGGTCCACTGCTCACAAACTCGCCCTTTATAAGAGTCAAAACAGCCCACTAGTTGTTGCAGACAAATGGACCCATGGTAGTCAGCTGATTTATTTAAAGGGATTGTACACTTTGGTTGACCCCTATACACTGACTGGGTCTCCCAACATTCTATCAGGACACGACCCCACCCAATATATCTAACGCTCTGGCTAATAGAGACTGGGGTCATATATACTCTATTTTTATACCACAGGAACCTACTAAGGTGTCATACCTGGTGAACATGTTGTCCTGCTACTGCAGTGGCAGAGAAGAGCTGCAGGGAGGCAAATATCCTGATAGCCTATCACATCACATGATATTTTTATTCTAGACTACATAGGGAACAGTATGTAATGTAGCGCCCATATACTGCCATAAGCACAGAGCACTTCACTACTACAGCCCATGCAGAGGTCAATCTCGTCATGGCCTAAATTACAAGGACTACTAATACAATGCCTAGAAGAAAGTATATACTCACTTGTCAGCTCGTAGTCGTACGCTCAGCACAGGCTTAGTGAATGTGAACTCCAGCACCAGCCTATCTTTCCCATCCCGGGAGTCATCCCAGATCAGTACTATAAAAAAATAGAGAGACGTAAGGACTTATCCTAAAACAGTACCATGAGGTGTTAACAGAGTAAGAGGTGGTTACCTGAGATATCGGAGAATTTAGGATTACTCCCACCGCCAACCAGTGCCAGCAGATTACATCTGTGCAGCATTTCGACCTGTCCGACACTGCCAACCTGCTCCACATCTGGACAGAGGAAATAAAAACAACAACTGCCAGTTACTGCCGACTTTAGCTGGTTCAAATAAAGTTAAAGAGGACTTTCCACCACTTCCACCACAGTGCAGCTCTTTCAATAATTTGATAGGCGATTTTGTATCAATTCCAACACAGTTAGATTTTTTTTCTCTAGACCCCACCATCCTGAGAAACAAGCGCCATTAGTTTTAGTGCTTGATATGCTATATAGGCCTGATATGTCAGGAGGGCGGCGTCAGGCAGGAGAATGCAAGGGGTGCGATTCCGAGCTCTGACTCTGGCTGCCTCCACCTGGTCCTGACTGACACTGCTCTTGGGAATGGTGGAAACTAGAGCAAAAATTCCAAATGCACAAGAATTAGTGAAGCAGCTCCTATTAACAGATGCTTAGTAATGGATGTGGTGGTGAAAGGTCCTGCTGTTTAATGAGGACCTTTTAGAATCCTTTAGCTAGGCCACCAATATTACATCGGAGGGGGTCCAACTCTTGTCACCCCAAATGGTCAACTTTTAAAGGGGCTGCGAGTGCTGCAGTCTCTTCTTGTTTGGATTGTCTTGTTGGGACAAGATTTGGTTTTATCCGTAGACAACTCCTTTATTAAAGGGGTTTCCTGAGATATTTGATTGATGCCTTTTCTTAGGCACCATGGTATTCCTTCTGCAACCCCACTCGCTGATATGTGCGACAGTGGGCAGAGATCAAAGTAGGCTGGGCACCCATATCTGGCATAACTTCCACAGTTTATTTAACCAGTTAATAACTGTCCAAGTATAGTATGTACTCTTGGGTTTTAAAGTAATTGTCTGGGAGGGGAATAGAAATATCAGAAATCTACATCAGTTCCTGACAGGCATAGATTTAAATTGTGGCGCACAGAAGTGTTCCTGAATTATTAGAGACCGTTCTCATGGCACAAAGAAAGTGGAATTTAAAGGGATCCTATCACTCACACACAATTTTGTTCTAGGTGCCACATCGGAATAGCCTTAAGAAAGGCTATTCTTCTCCTACCTTTACTTGTCTTCTCCGCGCTGCTGTTCACCTACAATCCTGGTTTCTCCTTTAAGGTGGAATACCACTTCAAATTTCTCTCCAAATTCCACCTCTACAACTTTCCATGACAGAAAGCTAAAGCAGAGCGTCTTTCACTCGCCAATTCAGCTCAGATGGATGGGCTTGATTAATAGTGGGTTTCGCACCGTAAGCTCTGCAGCTTATTTTTTTTCCGTGTTCTGCTTTGATCTCTGCTTTTCATTGATTAAAAAGGAAGGCAGAATCAGGGATGAATTTGGCGCAGACTACAGAACGATGTCATGATTGGCTGACGTGGTCATATGATATCACTATAGATGTCACATCCATAATTCTAAAGCAAGGACCAGCATTCAGGAAAGAACACCACATAGACTCCTGAACTCAAAGTCCACTTTACTTACCCAGGTGTCCCTTTTCCATCAGAGGCTCAATGTTAAAGATCCTCACTCCGGTCTCCATGGCACAACAGAAGCAGCCTGATCCGTAGAGGGGAAAATTGTTACAAAAACATTCCTTCCATCTTACATGATAAGCTTCCACCCTGTGCTACTTGGTGATGGCAAGCTTCATCTTAACAACCAATAGTGATCTGTCAAGTCACAGAGCCAGCTTAATAACCAGCCAAATGCATACAAGGTCATTATATCTGATCTGTGGGGGGTCCAACACCCAGACCTGCACTGATCATCTGATCTGGTTTTTCCTATTCAGGGAATAGGAGATGCAGCCCTGTTCATAGTATAGTGGTGGCACCAAGAAATTATAGCTCTGCTCCTATTACTTGAAGAGGAGTACCACGTCTCTGCTATAGGTGCCAATTGTCTCATCGGCACATGTTCCCGTGTCTCCTGTCCTTCCACAGAGTTTATTTAACCATTTAATAACTGTCCAAGTATAGTATGTACTCCTGGGCTTTAAAGTGATTGTCTGTGAGGGGGAAGAGTCTCTATGAATCAAAATAGTGAGCTGATCTATAACGGCAGCCCCTGATCTGGTGGACTGGACGGCCACTCATATGACTCACGATCAGACAACCCCTGAACCCCTGCCCCACTGTAAATGTACTTTGTGGATTTAAAAAAACGTATTCTCAACTTCTAAAGATATGGCATATTACTAGGGGACCCAAGTTTAGGACCCCCACCAATAGTGTATTCCTTGCTATACTCATGGCTATCCATTGGTGTATACTGGATAACCAGAAAGACGTTGTGCAGGGAAAGGCTATGCGTTAGTAGCAAAAATGGAATCTGCCCTACAGCCTCTTCATTCTCAGGATAGGAGGAGGTCGGACCCCAAACAATCATAAAGGGATTGCATTTCCCAGCTACATGCCAACATTACATGAGATGGGAATATCCCATCTGTGATCAAACAGAAGTAGGTCAAGTGTTGGCTTATCAAGACAGTATTGTACAGAATATACACAGCACTACAGGTTCAGTGGTCACGTGACAGGGGATCGCCACAAACCCTCTGCATGGCGGCCTTAGATGGGTTTTCCTGTACATGCGGCTTATTTCATCAGTAATGGCTCCTTGGTAACCTCCATAATGATAAATAAGAACTATTAAAGTCTGAATGTCTGGTATCATCACCTAAGAGACCTTGCGGTGCCTAAAGCCGCCCATACACTACAGATAGTGGTCCATATAGTGACCGGCTTGTAGAAGATGGGAGATCAGTATTAGTAGTGCCCACCCCTGGGTCACTTATTTCTTCTATCTCCACCATAACGTGTCTCTGCTCCTTGAACAACCCCTCAATAAAGTCAACTATAGACGCCATCTTGGGCTGCTTCTGGCCCCGCCCCCTGGTGCCCACCATAGCCGCTCGGTGACGTCACTGCTGTGTGTTGTAGTCACGACCTGTTCACATTAGCACTCACTCTGGTCTTGGTTGAACCGGAGACCATTCACACCGCGCTGCTGGGCCATGGCTGACAGGAATACCCCGGCTGTAACGAGAGAGAGAGTCGTTATATCGTGACAGCGCCGACCGCCATGCCTCCTATCGCGCCGCCGTGCCCCTCAGTCTACCTGGCTGTGGCGATAGCCGCTTTGTTTTTCACACTGGACTTCCGTGTTTACATGTTACGAAGTCACCGCACTGCGGAAGTGACGCAACAACTACCAGACGGCCATGTTTGATGAGGGCAACATATATATACTAACATATATACTAATCACACCGGGACTGTCCCAGGAAAAGCAATGAGTGTCGAATCTCACGTAGATAAATGCTGTTAGTCCTCTGGAGACCGCGGAACCACAAGTCCCAGCTTACCTTGGTTCTGCACCTTCTACTGATAAATACCTAGGAAGTTGTCATCTACATAGGTTACTTACCTAGTGCCGGTCCTCATACCTGAGAGCTGCAGACTTCAGAGCAGACATCTCCCAGCAGTCCATTCTCTGTCTCAGTGGTTAGCACTGCAGCCTTGCAGCGCTGGAGTCCTGGGTTTGAATCCTGCCAAAGACAACATCTGCAAGGAGTTTGTATGTTCTCCCCGTGTTTGTGTGGGTTTCCCCCCACACGCCAAAGACATACTGATAGGGAATGTAGATTGTGAGCCCTATATGGGACAGTGACTGACAATATCTGTAAAGCGCTGTGGAATATGATGGCACTATACAAGTAAGCACAATATTGCATTGTGGGTAAAGTGATCTTTAGGCCAGGGCTGCAAGGCGGCCTCCTCCAGTGACTGACACTAATGGAAGTGAACGGAGTGGCACTGCAACCAAGGATACTGCGACACAGTCCAGCACCCTTGGGGCCACAATGCGACTCCATTATCTTACATTAGTGAAGGAGTCGCAGAGCAACTGATAGTCACGTGATAGTAGTCACAGACAAAGTTGCCTTAGTCTGACACCAGGCTGTGTTCGGTCATCTGATGTAGGAAAACATTGACCCTCTATCATATGTGGACTTGCAGGTTAGGGGGTCAGCCTGACTACAAACCTGTAGACTGCTGCTGAAGGCGACTAGCAGAAACTGGGAATAAAGCTTCGGATATTACTCCTGGGAATGTCTCAGAACAAGTATAACCTAACCCCCCCCCCCCCCCAAAAAAAAAAAAAACCCACACTGTTTATTTGCCTGCCCTACAACTACGCAAAATCATGTGTACTATAGCCGCTTATCTCTCCTATAGAGCAGGTGACATTGTGTATGGGCAGCATGGTAAGAAGAAATAAAGCATCAATGCACTTCCCTCTTCTCTGCAGACCTAATCAAGGATCTACATCAAAAGTGTCACATGACCAGATTTGTGCAGGTCCTGAAGCCAGAGAACAAGGAGGAGCATGCGAGCTATTGTGTTCATGACTAGGGTCTGTATTTAGAAGGGACTTGTCTGCTATGGAATACATTTTGGAGGTTTTTTGAGGGGTTAAAGGGGATGTATGGGGGACACCAACGCTAATTAAGGCGTCTCCATCTCCATGGGCCAAAGCATACAGTCACTAACAAGCAGCACCTTTCTCTCTGATGGAGTCCGGACAGTCCATTTGAATGCTTATTATTTGAATGGCTGCATGTAATTCAACATGTGTCCAGCAGAGGTCACAGCAGTGCAGAACAGTAACTTACCCATGGAAAATCTTTTTTTTTTGCCTATAGTATTGGGAGCTGCGTCCACAGCTGATAACTGGATGCCATTTTTATGTTCTAGCTTTACCCATTGAAGTTACAGGTATGTTACAAAAAAAAACAACTTTATTTACAGGTATTAAATAAAAAAAAAAAATACAACAGTTTGGATTGAATGTACAAAACTTGTATCTGCCATGATTATTGTGGTGGTCAGTCCTCACGCATCCCGGTATAGTGACAAATGACATCATAGCTGAAGGTGACTGCATCATCACTTTCCCCTTCTAACTGCACCAGCGCTCGGCTCTTCTGTCTCTCTCTATGCAAGATCTTCCCCACCTGGGGCAAAAAAAAAAAAAAGGGTAAATTAAGATGAATTAAAGGATTTAGTCCACTACTATTTTTCCTCCTGCTTTCAGCATGCATCAGAAGTTTCACAGGTTGCAGACCAATGTGTAAGACCATGAGTAAAGTTAGGAAATTTCAGTGCTCAGATTTTCTAGGGTAGACACATTGATGTCCTATTGATGGGGGGGGGGGGGGGGGGGGGCTGCATCTACCTCTGCCCATCTACATACATAACTTACAACCTCAGTGCTTTATTCAGTTCACTTTAATACGACAACCTGCTCAGTATACAGCACGTATGTGGACGGTCCAATGAAGAGACCGCAATGTACCACAGTCCCTTTTTAACAGTGATCACTGGGGGTGCCTAAAGTCAGGCCCCCACCAAACTGATACTGATGGCCTATTCCACCTCTCCATTACAAATAATAAGGAGCTGCTTACATTTCTGCAGCCTCTGCCTTGTATATGTGACACCGGATTTGTGTGCAGCAACATTTGCATGTCTTCATGTTTTCACGGTGCTGCAGCTGTGTTTGCCCGCCCTTTCACTACAGTCTAAACCCAGGGGAGAGTGCAACAGTCCTGCAAGACGTGATTGCTGAGCGCATATAACAAGACCATGGCATATAAGCCAACAGCCTCATGTATCAATATTTACATTGCAGGCTGATATAGACACAGGAAACAGCGTGCAAAGGTGGGGGAAGAACGAAGAGAAAGTGGAGACGTACAGTACACTAACTACAGCTAAAATAGGGAGGCTGAAAAAAGACACAAGAATGCCCCTCCCCCATCCCCAAAGCTATGGTTTTATCTCTGACCAACATCCTACCTACATAATAGAATAGATTATTAATAACAGAAGTTAAAGGACAACCCAAGAGGACAAGTCACAAGAAATGAGAGCTGTAAACTTGCCTGCCCTCGATGTCTTCCTAGCACCACCATCACGTGCTCTCCCTCGTCTTTAGGGATGACTGTTTCCAGCATGTCCTGCCTTATATCTGTGGGAGAGAAAAGTACACGGTACACAGATCATACCGAATAGTCAAAATCTAAACATACTTCACATGGGCAAAAGTATGCAGAAACCTATATATAAGTATTTAGCAAAAAAAAAAAAATTCAGATTAATGTGCTCCCCATGATCCAAAAAAACAAACACAAACAACAAAAAACAACAACACCACAACAACAAACAACCACACAAGACGTTTTTTTGTTGTTTGTGTCTTTGGATTAGATCTGACGAAGGGGTATAGCCCCGAAACGCGTTATCCTAATAAATTCAAAAATATATACGTTTTTTGGTGTGCGCCACCAGGTTTTTTCTTTTGTTCATATATATTTATTATCTATATATACACTCACCGGCCACTTTATTAGGTACACCATGCTAGTAACGGGTTGGACCCCCTTTTGCCTTCAGAACTGCCTCAATTCTTCGTGGCATAGATTCAACAAGGTGCTGGAAGCATTCCTCAGAGATTTTGGTCCATATTGACATGATGGCATCACACAGTTGCCGCAGATTTGTCGGCTGCACATCCATGATGCGAATCTCCCGTTCCACCACATCCCAAAGATGCTCTATTGGATTGAGATCTGGTGACTGTGGAGGCCATTGGAGTACAGTGAACTCATTGTCATGTTCAAGAAACCAGTCTGAGATGATTCCAGCTTTATGACATGGCATTGCATTATCCTGCTGAAAGTAGCCATCAGATGTTGGGTACATTGTGGTCATAAAGGGATGGACATGGTCAGCAACAATACTCAGGTAGGCTTTGGCGTTGCAACGATGCTCAATTGGTACCAAGGGGCCCAAAGAGTGCCAAGAAAATATTCCCCACACCATGACACCACCACCACCAGCCTGAACCGTTGATACAAGGCAGGATGGATCCATGCTTTCATGTTGTTGACGCCAAATTCTGACCCTACCATCCGAATGACGCAGCAGAAATCGAGACTCATCAGACCAGGCAACGTTTTTCCAATCTTCAATTGTCCAATTTCGATGAGCTTGTGCAAATTGTAGCCTCAGTTTCCTGTTCTTAGCTGAAAGGAGTGGCACCCAGTGTGGTCTTCTGCTGCTGTAGCCCATCTGCCTCAAAGTTCGACGTACTGTGCATTCAGAGATGCTCTTCTGGCTACCTTGGTTGTAACGGGTGGCTATTTGAGTCACTGTTGCCTTTCTATCAGCTCGAACCAGTCTGGCCATTCTCCTCTGACCTCTGGCATCAACAACGCATTTCCGCCCACAGAACTGCCGCTCACTGGATGTTTTTTCTTTTTCGGACCATTCTCTGTAAACCCTAGAGATGGTTGTGCGTGAAAATCCCAGTAGATCAGCAGTTTCTGAAATACTCAGACCAGCCCTTCTGGCACCAACAACCATGCCACGTTCAAAGGCACTCAAATCACCTTTCTTCCCCATACTGATGCTCGGTTTGAACTGCAGGAGATTGTCTTGACCATGTCTACATGCCTAAATGCACTGAGTTGCCGCCATGTGATTGGCTGATTAGAAATTAAGTGTTAACGAGCAGTTGGACAGGTGTACCTAATAAAGTGGCCGGTGAGTGTATATATATATATATATATATATATATATATATATATATATATATATATATATACACACACACACACACACACACACACACACACACACACACACACACACACAACTGTCCATAATGTCAAGTGACAGGAAGGCAGATAATACCAGACACTGCCTATGTACAAGCACTGTGTCTTGCGGCCTTCTTGAAGGATCTCTATCGTTACAATGGAGCTTTATATATTTTTCTATGACTATTAACCCAGCATCACAATAATGCTGCAGCCTGAGACTCGTACAGACATCCTGCAGAGAACACAGGGGTTAATCTCCTGCTGGTCTGCTCTATCTCTGGCTTGAGACTTCAGATTTAGCAAAGAGGGAGGAGCCTATTTTTTTTTTTTTTTTTAATGGGCAATGGGGGGAGGGGGTAAGACTCCTGCTGCAACCAGATCTCAAATCATCAAAGACATAACAGTAAGAAGGTGCAAGGCGGAGCATGGCTGGGCTCCTGGGGCACAAGTTTTTTTTAAATATATTTCTTAATTTTACTATGAGCCAATTTGGGCCAAGGGAAAGAGAGCAAGATGTGAAGGGTTTGGCTGTGCGTCCAATTTCAGTGTTTAGAGTTTCTTTAGATCATAATATTCAGGGTGCCTGCACCACCACTAGGGCAGGCGTACTCAACTACTTTAAAGGGCCACAGACCGGGGTCTGCCATCAGGTGAAGGTCCGAGCTGAACAGTAGATAAAAGAATCCAGTATTTACTTATGTTATGATTTATTCATCTCCTAACCTGCCCACATCCCCTCTGACGACGCCCAATTCCTTTCATGCCCCCATACAATATTAGTGCCCTCCTCTTTGTGATGCCTCTCTAGTGCCCATTTACAATGTAAGATGATGGGGTCCTGGATACCCACTTCTCCATTATGGATGCTAAGGAATGTGTATTACAAAAAAAAGAAAGAAGAATTCCAACAGTATCTGTGCCCTTCACAGACTGGATACAAAGTACTGACATGGCACTAGTGACAAGGCGCTAGTGGTGTGATGATCACTGGTGGTGCTGGGCCTGTACTTACCTTCCAGGATACGTCCACTATCTGTCCGACAAACGCAGGTTGTGGGACTCAACACATCTTCTACCAACATCTGCAGGGGGAATAAAAGAATAAGTATGGAGAAGGATACAGGATTCTAACCCATCATTCTGCTCAGTGCCCCTAATGTATGAAGGGACAAAGGTCGAGTGTGAAAACCACGAGGGACATAAGGAATCTATCACACTGCGAAGAGTTAATTAACATAAGCACAAGAAATAACCAGACTGGAGACAACACTGACATCTGCCGCTCTGGTCAGCAGCCACAGGAACAAAGTATAACTCATTAGCCTCTGGGTATTTTGTAACTGTACAACATTCAGAACCCTAAACCCCAGCCTTATAGCGGCAAGCTCCCGTCTTGAGGCCCCACCTCACCTGTCAGATAAGAATTCTATAAAGCTAAAAACAAAGGAAGAGTAGACATTACCTTGGAGTTGTAGTATTTTCCTCCTTTGTAACGCTTGTCAATAAATCGAACTTTTAAGTCGCGATGTAACCAACTGAGAAAGAAAGAGATAGGTCAACTATTGTAGCCGCACAGCACAAGGTATGGCACAAGCGAGAATGACAGCATGGTGGATGGGAGTGCAGTCATCCTATTACACAGTTTCATTTACGGGACCATGCAGATGGTGACAAGACACATCCGTAATTCACAGACCGCCAAGAAATGTGGCAGTTCTTTCACACCAATACCCAAATACACATGATTTTGGCCAAGTCTGTCTGTATTCTGAATAAGGATAATGGAATAAGTCTCTGCCAGACATTCCTGGTGGCAGCTTATATATAGGCACATTCACACCTCGTTTTATGTTATGTTTGGTGGATATGTTAAACAGACGCTTCTGATGGATGATATGCAGTGACATCCTCACCATAGGCTTTTATTGTATACAAATAAATAAAAATGTAGGATTTTGCTGGACACCGCAGGATGGAAAAGTAGAATATACTCCCCTTCTCCATCCTGATATGTAGGTTTAATGTGAGACAAAAATTATGTGTGAATATACCAAGAGAACAAAAGGATGGGGCATCTATCTACTGTAAGGGAAGAGTCCAGACATATTAGATTGTCAGCTGATTCGGCCAACAAACATGTAATATGTGTGGACAACTTCAGAATAACACGCAAAAGCTTCAGATAATATAGCTTTTTCATACAAATTTGTGTTAAAGTGGATTTTCTACAGATCACATCATTACAGATAGTACTGGCCACATTCTGTGTGGTATATGACAACACAGGAAGGAAGATTAGGACATCACACTCTTACCAGAAACCGGTCACTGTCTAGGCATACAATTTACCTCTGTTCTTCCTGTTTTTGTTTCTTCTTCTCTTTCTCTCTATCAGGGCTCCTTGGCCGATGTCTCTTGTCTTTGCTACTGCAGTGTTCATTTCTTTTCTGCTCTCTGATCTCCTCCTCATCTCGCCTTTTTTGCTCTCTGTCTGGTGAGCGTTCCCGCTGCTTCTCCTCTTTACCTTCACGCTGCTCCTTTTGCTGCTCTGCTTTACTTAACCGGCCTACAAAACAATAAGGATACATGACATAGTGACATACATGACATAGTGACGCTGGGTTCACAGTAGCGTTCGGCAGTCCGTTCTGTGGTTTCCGTCTTCTGCATGCATCTGTCAGACCGGGTCTGGCCATGAGCGGTGGTGAGCGTTTTATGCTCTCCGCCGCAAAACCGTTCTTTTTTAAATTGGACACAGAGTACTGCGTGTCCGACTCTGTGTCCAGTTTAAAAAAAACGGTTTCGCGGCGGAGAGCATAAAACGCTCACCGCCGCACATCTTTCAAACCCATTGAAATGAATGGGTTTGAAAAAGTCCTGCAGCTTTCAGTCTCCTGCTCTGAAATGGAAACCTGCAGAACGGAGACCGGGTGCAGATGTGAACGAGCCCTGATGTGTAGTACAACAGTCTAGACCTGGGTTAGGCAAACCTTGTTTGGGATGCCGTTTCTAATTTTAAAAAAAACAAACAAAAATAACCCCCCACACAAAAACGAAGATGAGGTCCTTTGAGTCAATAATTGTAAGGCTGACAACCCCTAAATTAAAGTCATATACCACAAACCATTTAGGACACGTGCGTTTACTTCTATTTCCTGGGACACAGCTTTACTTTCCGATTAGAAGCAGCCCCAGCACGCGGTATTATGTCCCATAGCGGCCCCAGCACGCGGCATTATGTCCCATAGCGGCCCCAGCATGCAGTATTATGTCCCATAGCACCCCCAGCACGCAGTATTATGTCCTATAGCGGCCCCAGCACGTGGTATTACATCCCATAGCGGCCCCAGCATGCGGTATTATGTCCCATAGCTGCCCCAGCACCTGGTATTATGTCCCATAGCGGCCCCAGCACCCGGTATTCTGTCCCATAGCGGCCCCTGCAAACAGTTTAATATTATAACTTTCATAATATTCCAATCTGTGCCACTCACTAGCTATTATTATACTCTAGGGTCTCTTCCAACCTCAGAGTATAATAAGCGGAGGGTCAAGAGAGGTGACAAACATAAAAAAGCAATGTTAGTCACCTTCCATGAAGAGACCCCAAAGTATAATAATAGCAGTTTCATTTCAGCAGCG
The DNA here is from genome assembly GCF_031893055.1 of Leptodactylus fuscus. Lineage (NCBI taxonomy): Eukaryota > Metazoa > Chordata > Amphibia > Anura > Leptodactylidae > Leptodactylus > Leptodactylus fuscus. The sequence goes on along the minus strand of NW_027440735.1, from coordinate 456,940 downwards.
TCTGGTCCGAAATAAGCCGCATGTGCTACTCTGGACCCCTGGTCTAGACACTACCCATCATATAATTAAGGGTTTTTTTTACAAATATTTTTAACAACGCTTGTGTCTTCCATTCACTTTAATGGACAGCAGCCAACAAGACGGGCATCAATGTTCCTGTCATTAATAATTAATAATAATAAATAAATAAAAATTTGGGAAAGCCACTTGCTTCTTTATTACAAAGAGTATCACAATTTTGGTAACTGAATGGCTTCTCAGGACTTCATAAAGTATTCTGGCGCTTTACCACGCAAACAAGACTGTTCCTAGAGGTATACACACAGAGCCATGACGCTTCATAAACATCAACCACAACATTTCTTAAAAATATACACAATATCGTTCTAACAAATGCACTTGGTTGGAAAGACGCATAGAAAAGTAACCCTTTCTGTCCAGCACTTAGAACCATCTGGCTCAGATCTTGTGCATACAGGTACTAATCCGATTGCATTTAACAAGGTTCCTCCCCTATTTCAAGTCCCGATCGCTATCCCTCTGCACAGTGTCCGACCTCCTCCATCATAAGAGACTGATGTTCTAGCCGTTCTGCAGTGCATGCCATGGTTATCTCACCCAGATTACCGCTAAGTGCTCTCATTACATTTGTCACAGTTGTCCCATATGACAGAGTCACAGTGTCTGCTGATATGACAACTTAGTGCACTGTATTATGCCTGCTGGCAAGGTGGTGAGATAATATAATAGATGTACCCCTGGATACCATGTCAAACCATTTACACACTTTGGTCACATTTTAGAAGGGCAATAGGGGTATTTGTCACCCTGGAACAAATGTTAGCTACCGGCGTTGCTATTGACTTGTAGCACCTAAAGAGTTAAAATAGACGGTATCAGTTAGCATGAGATAGGGGATAACTTGCTGATCGGTGGGGGTCCGGCTGCTGGGACCCCAGCAAATTCTGGTGCGGAATGGAGTAGCAAGCAGGTCAGGCATCACAAATTGCTCCATTAATTTCTATGAGACAGTCAGAGATAGAGTGCTGCGTTTCGGTAATCTACAGTGATCCCATTGAAATGAATGGAATCAACATGTGCTACCCAATCCGAAACTCCATACAAAATGGGGCTGCAAAGCACCTAAGTTCTCATGATCAGTAGGGGTCTCAGTGGTTGGACTCGCACTGACCAGCAAGTTGCCTCCCTAGTCTTTAGCTAGGAATACTCATTTAAACATAACCCATAACATGTAAGTGACTTTGTGGCAAGGGATAATTATACATTACACATACATATATTCAACCAGGTCTGGAATACACACGTACCTCTGATATACTGCCCCAATTCTCTACAACTATAGGCCTATGTTATTTCATAAACAGCATGTACCCATAGCTCTACCCCTAATAATGCATCAGGAGGAGTTATACAATCCGCACATGTGGGACAATTGTATAGTTCACTATCAGTAATAAACTTTCCTCTAATACCTTATTTCAGAGACTGGAAAGTGATCAGAGGTATATAAAGCTGGCCGCCACCCAACTGTACTGAGTAAATCATTAACCCTTGTGTAAATACCTATCCAGGTAACCAAATAGTCACGCCTTTCTACAGGATAAGAAACTGCAAAGAGGCAGAAGCTGAAATTTGAATTGAAAATCTGCTGCGCTATCTCAACCCGGACATTGGGTGGAGGAAAGAATCACAGACGGCTGCAGAAAGATTGTGTGCAACACCCATCATGTGAGTGCACGCTGAGCCAGTACAATCTGATGTAGTTATTATGTGCGGTGTGTTATAAATCACAATGGGAGTGACAGGGCGCGTCTGTCTTCTGCCGCTTCCAATCTTAACGCCTGGCTGAAGACTATTCACCATCTTCTACTTACTAAGATCTTTTGCATATTTGTTGTACTCTGCACTGTTGACCAATCGTATTGCAAACTGGGACACAGTCACGACTTTTCCACCAATTGCCAGTTTTACCATTGCTCGGCAGTTGTCTGCATCCAGCCCCTCGACCTATGTAGAGACAGACAAATTATCATCATGACACAATGAGGAGACTCCATGTTGTCACAATAACAATCACTATCCATACCTTCCCATATAACTCTTTGTGAGCGCCGCTCTGTATCAGCACTGTGCTTCCAGTACCAAGGCCTTTTGCTTCTTCCTCTGGTTTGTCCCCTGGTTTTAAGGGTTTCCGAGGTTTCTGAGGCTCGAGGTCATTGATAGCAGATCGGTCTGCTCCTAGTCCTAGACCTTTTGGACGGAGCTTTTGCTCTAATGGCTTCACATCTCTACAAAACAATATGGAGAGTGAATGAAAGATCTCCATTACAATTCACTATATTACCCTTATGGAACCCTCCATACCCAGGGGTTAGTGAGTGACCAAGGAAACCTAAAAATGCAAGTAACTGGAAAAGACAAACAATACAATTTCCCATTCAGCTAACATTGAAGCTACTGAGCCTGGCATAGTACTCCAGTATTTATCATGCAGATGCTCAGGTAGGGGATGATACTATTGACATCTATTTGACGAAAAAGAGAAGACAGATGGACTTTGAGTTTGTGCCCCAGGACCCCTAACAGAATGGGGCAGAATGAAGGGGTGCAATGGCTTGGCAGTACACATGGCTGTGCCTGGTACTGGACTGCAACCCCATTCACATGCAATAGGACTTCACCTTTAAACTCCACTATGTTCTACTATGGACACTTATCTGCATGAATTGGGTTAAGTATCTAATCCCCTGGGATCAGGGGAAAGGGGGTCCTCATGCGCCCTCAGGTGAATTCAGCAGTGGTGCATATACCTGACCACTGCTCCATTCGCTTCTATGAGACTGCCAGAATGGAAGATCACTTACTTATTCTCTAGCCTATAGATTTGGAATAACCCCATACTCACTGTTTGAAGGTCTTTCCAATGCCTTCTCCCTCCTTCCAGCCCATCCCTCTCAACATGGCCATCCCATAATGCTCCACGGGCACTGCCTCATAGTCTGCAGCCTCCGCCTATAGAAGAACATCATTTCAGCACATAATTGAATAAAAGTAATTCAAGGCACCATGAGACATTACTACATTTACTCCTGTCCATGTAGTTAGGATAACAGTCTACTATTACAGAAGACTTACAGACTCTGGCCTCAGGGTGACGTTTACTCTGTCTCCATCTTCATATCCATCAGGTACTCTGTTTTGCATGAGTAAGGGGATGCTGACGGTTTGGCCCCCCTCCGCATCACTCTGCTCCTTTTTACGAGATTCTGTATAAAAAGATAAAGAATATATATTGGTATTTGATATAGTATTAAACACCTGCATAAATAGACATCTAATGTGAATCCTCTTATGTCTGAAATACATCTAGGCAACTGGAGGCACTACATGTTACTGTAAAAAGACAAATTGTGCCCAAAGGACCTATCAGTACATAGTGGCATTGGAAAGTTAAGCACTGGCAGAGCAAGCCTACACATCTGTTACATGGACAGCTATTTACTTCAATGGCTGAGACATAATTCTAAGTGTATTGCCAGTGGTAGCTTCCCTTAGCAATAAAAGCTTATAGCCAAGCATGCCGTGTCCAAGGCTGGGTCCAAGGGGTTGCACCACAAACAAAAATTATACCCCATCCTAGTGTCTGATCAGTAAGAGGCACTGGAAGCCCCCTGTAACAACAAGTACGAGCGGGTGTCTCAAACACCCTGTTTCAATAGGGTGGCAGTCATGCTTGCACATCGCTGCCCAATCATCTCTATGGGGCTGCTGATGAAAAGCGGAGTACAGCAATGGGAGATCACCAGCTGTGCCATAGAGATGTATGGAGGGCAGTTCTTCACAGGATACCTATACTAAAAAGAGTGGCACCACAAACAAGACTTATGTAATAGTTGATTGAGTACTTTACATTAGAATTGTTTGCTAGAGCTTAAAGGGGTTTTCCAGGCAATTTTTTTTTATTTTTATAAGGTCTTTTAGTGCTATTAATGGGTGAGTAAATGCACCCATATACTTTTAGCAGTGTTTTGAGTGATTTCTGGGGGTCTCTGGGAGCTCCTGGTATCTTCTGCATTTGTTTACAGGGGTCAGCTTCTTGCTATGTAACTTCCAAGTTAGCTACCTCTCATTTCACTTCCCCACCCTTCTTTCCCTCCCTCCCATACAACCCCTCCCTGTCTCTCTAGCTATTCCACTCACTACTAGCTCCTGCCAACCTACTGAGCCTAACCCCCAACTCCATTATATACTTACCTCTCTTCCTTCCAGTCTTCCTCCTGCAGGACGGCCCCTTCTTTTTCTGACTGCTGGCATGCGCTCTTCTCCCAGGGCTGCTCTGTGCTGTGCAGTGACAATCCACCTCTACTGCGCATGCGTGGGAACTGTGCAGTAGAGATGGATTATCGGCAGGATTGCGCTTTCAGTCAGAAAAGAAGGTGGAGCCCTCCTGCAGGAAGACGGTAAATATGATGGAGTGGATGGGGGTGGGGAGGGGAGTATAAGTGACAATCTGTTTCTGGAAACGGATCGTCACCAGATAACCAGCACATGTCCCTGGGCCCCAGGGATAAGGGTAAACATACAATTTTGATTAATTATGTTATTTAGAAAGTAGGAGAGGGAGGGTGTTTAGATTAATTAATAATACATTTTATTTATATAGCGCCAACATATTCTGCAGCGCTGTACAATTTGTAGGGTTCAAATACAGACAGAAAGATACATTACAAAGAAAGTTATTTCACACAATGGGACTGAGGGCCCTGCTCGCAAGAGCTTACAATCTATGAGGTAGAGGGGGTGACAAGAGGTAGCAGGGGCGGCGTTGCTTATACAGGGGGTCAGATAATTCTTTAATAGAGGTGACTGTCATTACACAAACATAAAACTTTATGAGCCATCACCAGTTGTGTCCTTTAACATGAGGATGGAGCTTGGACATATAAAGTTACCCTGAAATGGCATCATATCATGTGGGGAAATGTGGGAGCGGGGACAGAGGAGGGTTAAATTTTGGGGGTTCTAATTATAGAACGGAAGGGTTTACGTTAGATATTGTGATAGGCCTGTCTGAAAAGATGTGTCTTTAGTTTGCGTTTGAAACTGTAGAAATTGGGAGTTAATCTGTTTATCCGGGGTAGAGCATTCCAGAGAAGTGGTGCAGCTCGGGAGAAGTCTTGTATATGAGAGTGGGAGGTTCTGATAATAGAGGATGTAAGTGTTAGGTCATTGAGTGAACGGAGGGCACGGGTTGGGCGGTAGACAGAGATGAGGGAGGAAATGTATGGAGGTGCGGCATTATGGAGAGCCTTGTGGATGAGGGTGATAAGTTTATATTGAATTCTGTAATGAATAGGCAGCCAATGTAGCGATTGGCACAGACCAGAGGCATCGCTGTAGCATCTAAACTGATAGATGACCCTGGCCGCTGCATTCAGAATAGATTGTAGAGGGGAGAGTTTAGTGAGGGGGAAGACCGATTAGTAAGGAGTTACAGTAGTCAAGGCGAGAATGAATTAGAGAGACAATAAGTGTCTTTAGTGTATCTCTGGTAAGGAAGGGACGTATTCTGGAGATGTTTTTGAGGTGGAGGTGACATGAACGTGCGAGTGATTCAATATGAGGGGTGAAGAAAAGGTTTGCGTCAAACATGACCCCGAGGCAGCGGGCATGCTACCTAGGAGTTATAGTAAGGCCTGAGACTACAATGGATATATCAGAGACAGATCTATTAGATGGTGGTAACAGTAGTAGTTCAGTCTTAGAGTGATTTAGTTTCAGATAGAGCGAGGACATGATATTAGAGACAGCAGAAAGACAGTCACTGGTGTTCTGTATGAGTGCAGGGGTGATGTCACGGGAAGATGTGTATAATTGGGTGTCATCAGCATAAATATGGTACCTGAAGCCAAATATGGCGATGGTTTGTCCAATGGGGGCTGTGTAGAGAGAAAAGAGCAGGGGGGCCTAGGACTGAGCCCTGAGGAACCCCAACAGCAAGGGAAAGAGGGGAGGAAACAGAGCCCGCAAATGATACACTGAAAGTGTAGTCTGAGAAATAAGAGGAGAACCAGGAGAGCGCCGTGTCGTTGAGGACGACTGAGCGGAGCATGGTGAGGAGAAGTTGATGGTCAACAGTGTCAAAAGCTGCAGAGAGGTCCAGAAGAATAAGAAGAGAGAAGTCACCATTGGATTTAGCCATTAGGAGATCATTGGAGACTCTTGTGAGAGCCGTTTCAGTAGAGTACAGAGCGCGGAAACCAGATTGTAAGGGGTCAAGCAGAGAGTTAGCGGAGAGATAGCGGATTAAACGAGAATAGACCAGGCGTTCCAAGAGTTTAGAGATGAAGGGGAGGTTAGAGACGGGTCGATAGTTAGCAGCACAGGATGGGTCCAGGGAGGGTTTTTTCAGTAGCGGGATTATAACAGCATGCTTGAAGGAGGATGGGAAGATTCCAGAAGAAAGAGAGAGGTTAAATATTTTAGTAAGGTAAGTCGTGACAGCAGGCGACAGAGATTGGAGAAGGTATGAGGGTAAGGGGTCACTGCTGCAGGATGTAGGGCGAGATGAAGAAAGTAGCTGGGAGACTTCTTCTATAACAGGTTCAAAAGATGAGAATGAACAGTCTGAAGTGCGGTTGGTGAGGGGATCAGTACTATCGTAGGTGTGGGAGTCAATGCCAGCTGGGGCTTGGGCAGTTATTTCCTGCCGGATCTTATCAATTTTATCATGGAATTAAGTGGCCAGGTCATCAGCACTAAGGTCTGTGAATGGCGTCTGCACCTTGGGTGTGAGTAAGGAGTGAAAAGTTTCAAAAAGCCTTTTAGGGTTGCTGGAGAGACTAGAGATGAGGGCGGTGAAATAGTCTTGTTTGGCGAGGTAAAGGGCAGAACTATATGTTTTAAGCATAAGTTTGAAGTGGAGGAAATCTGCAGGTGAGCGTGATTTTCTCCAGAGACGTTCGGCAGACCTAGAGCACCGCTGAAGAAATTATGTCTGTGGCGTGTGCCAGGGCTGCTGCCTACTATGTGGGACTTTACGAGTGGAGGGGGGAGCAACCTCATCCAATGCATTTTTAAGGGTTTCATTATAGTGACTGGTGGCCAGATTGGGACAGGAGATTGAGGAGATGGGGGACAGAGAGGACTGTAGAGTATCTGAGAGGTGCTGGGTGTCGATAGCATGCAAATTCCTATATGGGTGATGGGTAGGGGTATCTTGTGAAGGGGAGAGAGCACTGATGGTGAGAGATAGAAGGTTATGATCAGAGAGCGGCAGAGAAGAGTTAGTAAATTTAGAAACTGTGAGGAGTCAATGGAAGACAAGATCAATCGTGTTGCCATCTATATGTGTGGCGGAAGAAGAACATTGTGAGAGACCAAGAGAAGTGGTTAATGAGAGAAACTGTGAGGCAGCTGGGGAGTGAGGGGTGTCAATAGGGATGTTAAAGTCACCCATGATGAGGGTAGGAATGTCACTGGATAAAAAGTGGGTTAGCGAAGAAGCAAAGTGGTCCAAAAATTGGTAGGGTGAGCCAGGTGGACGGTAGATCACGGCTACACGTAAGGAGAGTGGGTGGTCAAGTCTGATAGCATGGACTTCAAATGAGGAGAATGTGAGTGAGGGTACTGGTGGAATGAAATCCAGATGAGCATGGAGTCCAGCGATATCCTCTTTTCATAAAAATTTTCTTTTAATTTAAATCACTTAAAATTGTAGACATGCAGATGATATGTGCAGGTAGTACATGGACATCATGATATATGCGGTTAAATGACAGACCTAATTAACAAGCTGACGCATTTCAAAACTGTTGTTTCTTAGTCATAGCTGGTGGAATGGACTGAAAAATGCACTGTGGTGACAGAAGTAAACCTACTCCACCACCCTGCCTATTATCAGGCCTAGAGGTATGTGAGAATTGTAGGCCACCATGAGACAGAGCAGCAAGGGAGGCCGTATCTGCCTGCTGGATCCAAGTTTCAGTAAGGGCAAGCAGGCTGAGGGATTTACTAAGGAATAAGTCATTAATATATTCTAGTTTATTACACACTGAGCGGGCGTTCCAGAGAGAGCAGTTAAAAGAGACAGGGCAGAGATGAGGAGGAAGGAACACGGTAAACATTGATGAGGTTTGTAGGCCTTCTATGTGTGCAGGAAGAAGAGTTAGTGAAGGAAGGAGGGCCGGGGTTAGGAGAGATGTCCCCAGCAGCAAGGAAGAGTAAAATGGACAGAGACAGAAGGTGGGTCAGTGATTTATGTGGGCGCTTATAGTAAAGGGGTGATTAGTATAGGGATTTCCATTTATACCAGAAAACCCCTTTAATATACACTCAAAATATGGCCCTGAGCCAATATAAGGTTCCACATCTGATCAGTACCCTGCTGAGAAAGCCCCCCCCCCCCCATACCTTCAATAAGCTCCTGTACAGCCTGTGAGAGCATCGGGTCAAGTTCTTTCTGCGTGCCACCATTTTCAGCTTTCTCTTTACTGGACTGGGACCACCTATTCTTCTGTATAAGCGGGATGACTAGAGGCTTGTTCTCTGGAGCTGGTTTAGTACTACAAAGAATGAAAATACAAAGGGTTAAATAACATTTTCTTCTAAAACACGTATAACATGCTGAGGCCAAAGGATAAATTTGGTTACATTAAACTGAAGTGAACTCCTGCCACCTCCTTCTATTGCTCTATTAAAGAAATATCAGCCCATGTTCACACGTTGATTTTTCAGGGAATCTATAACGGAATCTGAGGCGGTAACTCTGATTTATGCTGTAGACATAGCAGCAATGCCAGCTCTTTGTGATTTGTGCAGCAAACTCCATTCACTTGTATGGTGCTGCAGTTTCTGGCTCCGCCTCACCCTGTCCATCCACTGTGAAGGATCAGTGGAGGTTCCAGAGGACGTCCCCCACTGATCAACGTGACGGCATATCCGAACCACAAAGTTGGGACGAGCGCTGCAACCTCTTCACTACTTTACAAGTACAGCACCACACTTCATGCAGAGGCTCTGCTTAGTATTGCAGCGCTGCCTCATTCACTTGAATGGGACTGAGCTGCAAACAGGCCATGTCCCTGATAAGCACGTCATCACATCGACTGCAAAGCAAAGCACCATTACAGTCTAGATCTATAATGGGCCTTGGTCTCAGATCCCCAACAATGTGACAATGTTGACCTATCCCAAAGACAGACCATTAATAATTGAGTCCTGGAAAATCCCTTTAATCATGGCCACAAGACAATACTGAGGAGACGAGAGCAGCCGGTCAGGTCTCAAGTCTAACAGACTTAGGGATGTTTCCTACTGCCATATAAAGGCCAAGAGACAGCCCATGTGTTAGATCCATTTTCGGGCCTGGCTGAGCGGAGGTTACAGTGTCATGTTATAAGCCCAGTGCTATCTGCGGCCGTTACATGGACTGTGTTTCCCCGGCCTCAGAAGTCTCGTAGGTCTCTCTCCCAAGTGATCAGACATGGCATGGCGGTATCTTTAATACTTCTAAATCCTGGAAATGACAAACTTCATGCGGAGAGTGCTGATAAATCATTGCAGGTTCACAGGTCGGCGATTCTTCTCAGAAGTTTCAGATGAGTAGCCATATGCGTATTCTGGATTACAGAATGAATCATGTAGCACTAGTGCCAAAAGTCCCCGTTTAACCTCTTCCTGCCTCCTGTACTGCATCAGGCGCTCTTGTCAATGTATTTGCAAGGTCGGACGCCTACCAAAAAAAACCAGGTAACCAAGGCACCTACAAACTTTTATTACTATTACTTCTAGCTACAAATATCCAGCTTCCTATCTCCTCCTTGGAGATACAGTAAGATCCAGCCAAAGATGTCTGGTAGTGCTTACTCTCCTCTCTCTACTGAAAACATAGAAATGTTTGGTTGACCCAAGAGTGCATGTGTATTGCGGAGTTCAGAGGAATAGCTGTTTGCTTGTTCTGCAGCTTTATGCCACTAGACAATTGTTATCTTAAAGGTATTTTCCAGGACTTTTATAGAGATGACCTATCCTTAGGATTCATATGTGATCAGTGGGGTCTGACAATAGGACTCCCACAGTTTAGATGTCTGAAGAGGCCACAATATAAGCGAGTGCTGCAGCCTAGTGAAGATCATATATGTCCTGGTCCATCCCTTGAAGCTTGGCTGCCAATTATGGTTAAGCTGACAGCTCGGCGTCTACTGACCTGGGAGAGGCGATGTGTGAACAGCGTTGAAGCCCTGAAGAACACTAATTGTTTCATGGTGTGCTTGCAGGATATCGCTGGTCTCATAAGTATAATTTATAGAAAACATCATGTTATTCCCTTCAAGTTGGATCATGAATTGATAGCCTGCAGCACCTGTGGCCGAGTATAACAAACATTTTCCAAAACGAACACATAAAATAAGACACGTGAATTTTCCATCACTGAAACGGCGTCTCATCCAGGCGTTCTTCACTATGTGACCTGTCCAAATCAACCCCCTAGTGATCAACTGTAACATGTGAGAAAATCACAAATGGAGGAACGCTCAACCCTGTTACTTGTCACTATATGACCAATGGTAGAGGCCTGAATAGAATTGTGTTCTTACAAGCGTGCTGCTGCTATGTTCAGAGTCTACCAGACTGATGGAGATAGTGAACTACAGTGCTCGGCCACCTCCATCAGTCTCACAGACACACTAAGCATAGCAGCGGCATGTGTGGATGACCAGCAGTATATTCAGACTGCTCATAGCAGTGATACGGAACAGTGGGCTTGGATCTCCTCTACTAGTGACCGTTTCAATGGGGCCTGCAGCGATCAGATGTTATCACCTATCCGGTTACTCCTCTTTAAAGGGGTTGCACCAAGTTTTGATTCAAGATAGGGATAGGGGTCCAACTGCAGCAATCCCAAGAACCAGGGTGCACATTTCCTGGCCTAATAGAGCAGCAGGCCGAGCATATGCCCCCCTATTTGTTCTCTATGAAGCCCTGGAGATAGCAGTTGAGCACTGTACTTATCTATCTGTGCCCATGGAGAATGAATGGAGACGAAGGACACATGCCCAGCCTGTCACCAAGGTATCGGGACTGGTGGGGCTTCCAGCGATAAGATCCCCACCAGTCATGAAGTTGACCCCTATCCTATTAATAAGGATAACTTCAAAACTCAGTACAACCTCTTTAAAAGGCGTTATCCAGAACCTATTAAAGTTGGATACTGATGACCTATCCACAAAATACGTCATCAGTATCAGATCAGTTGCGGTCAGACACACAGACCCCTAGCTGATCAGCTGGAAACTGTATACCAGGTATATGGCCAGCACCAGCTCCGCTCCTATTCAAGTGAATAGGAGCAGAGCTGCAGTACCAGGCTAACGTGACAATGTACAGACAGGAAGCTGTATACAGTATATGGAGCTCCATACATTGTAGCGGTAGCACTGGGAACTGAAGCTCCGCTCTAATTTACTTGAATAGGAGACGAGCTGGGTCCAGCTGTATAAAAGTAATAGTTTCCAGTGGGTTAAACAGCTGATCAGCACAGGGTCCAGGTGATCTGAAACTGATGACCTATCCTGTTGATCAATATCCATCTATGCGTGGTCCTGGACAGCCCCTTTAAATACGTAACAGGTGTAGCATTACCTTTATGACAAGTAACTATAGTGAAAGTGGTGGCAAGTAAGTTTTTTTTGTAACTTTTTCCCCCGTTGTGGATGTTCGCTATGGAGCCTGCATCCTGTGGACGGTTTCTACTGAGGACATTGCAGCTTAGGCCACGTTCACATTTGTACCAGAGTCTTTTTTCTCCATGCAGTTTCAGGTTTAAGACGACGCACACCTAACAGACCCCATTAACGAAAATGGAGTCCGTCGGTCACCGTATATAACCGCAATGCACTGAAAAACTGCAGCAATATGGCACAGTGTGAATTTACCCCCGATATCCTTACTTGCTCGGGGCAGGAGATGGGGCCAAGCCAACGCACCTGCAGACAACAGTGTCACAAAAACAGAACTTTACAACCTGTAGATCCACTATTATAACTCCCATACAACACCACCCAGCTCTCCTAGAGTCCTGAATGACAAAACTGCATCTCAAGACATTAGGAAGGCTAGATAACTAAATCTGGAGGCATAGTGGTTGTCACCCAGCTTTCCCAGGCGCAGATATGATATACTATAAGGCAGCATCTCTCACCTCAGCAGCTCCTTCCCCTCAGCTCCCAGCAGATACTCCTTGTCTTCCCCATCTCTCGCCTCCTTACTGTTAGCAACAACGAGCTTCGGCTTGGAAACACGACTAAAGCCAAAGGATATTGGAGCCTGAGAAGAACCGGAGGCCGCCATGTTATTTCCACCTCCAGGTGCCGGGAATGTCACTGCGCATGGCATGCTGGGAAGAGCAGTGTGCCGCGAGGCATGCCGGGTAGTGTAGTTCTACAATGACTACCAGCTCGTTCAGTGCGGCTATTGAAAACTACAACTCTTGGCAGGACTCACGCTGTCAGGGCAGGCCGGGAGTTGTAGTTTCCTGGCATCCTGGCTAGTACAGTGGCAGCATACATGAGAAGACCAGGCGGCTCCCTGTGTAACATTATAGCGGGCGCCACTCATGAAACAATTAGGGCTAAACTGACCTTGTTGACTCTAATGTCCAATCACAATTCACCTTTCATTTTTCCAAAGCAGTTTGCAAAATAAAAGCTGAACTGTGATTGGTCACATTCAGAATGCTTTATATTAGTGTGGTAAAAACTTCTAAACAGATAAAATCAGTGGCAAATTTAGCTCCAATGTTCCCTCCAATTGCCCCACAGTATGAAGTCCCTCTCCTGGTGCCCTAGTTTACACTGGTGGAACCTAGAGGGGGACATTAAACTGTGGGGGTAGCTAGAAGGTGGCATTAAACTGGGGGCAACTGTAGGCAGACATGTTCCTCCAGCTTCTCTCCCACAGTTTAATATCCTCTAACAACTTGCCCCAAATTTAATGCACCCTCCAGCGACCCCTACTGTTTAACGTCCCCTTCTATCTGTACCCCCCTCCCCACAGTTTATTGTCACTCTCCATCTGCCACCACCACCCCCGTTAAATATTCCACTGCATCTCCTCCCAATGTAATGCCCCCCATCCACCTGCCCCCAGTTTAGTGTTCCCTCTTCATCTTCCCCAGTTTAATGCCCCCCTCAATCTGCCCCCAGTTTAATGTCTCCCTTTATCTGCCCTCAGTTTAATGTTCTCCCTTAGTCTGTCCCCAACTTAATCTCCCCCATCCATTTGCCCCCATAGTTTAACATAATAAAACACTGATACTCACCTCTCCTCACTGCCCTGTTACTTTGTAGAAGTATGTTCCCTTGGAGTGTTCAGGGAGCTGCAGGCGCGATGAGACTGACGTCATCACATTGCGCCTACAGCTCCCGGGATCGCAGCACCCAAGGATGTGCTTCACACACAATGGTGAAGCAAAAGCTGTCTGCGGATGGCTCCTGCTTCATCATTGTATTTAAAGGGGTTGTCCCACGTCGCATACTTACCCGCCTTCGTTCCTCTAAAATCTTCTGTCTTCCGGCTTTGTCTCGTCATTGGTGGGCGGGGTCACATATGCAAAGCCAAGCGGCGAGATGCCGCCGGCCCTGCGTGCACGCTCATACACTAGTCTAGCCTTCACAATGCGAATACAGACCCGACACCCTGCGGGTCTGTATTAGCATTGTGAAGGGTAGACTGGTGTATGAGCTTGCACGCAGGGCCGGCGGCATCTCGCCGCTTGGCTTTGCATATGTGACCCCGGAGCGGAACAGCATCACTTCTGCCGCTGCTGGCTTCATGCAGGGCAGAAGCATAGCGATGTGCCTGTGCCAGCGTCTAACAGTCCCCAGCATCCGCCTATTACAGCGGCTGCCGGGGAGTTAGATGCCGGCATAGGTGAAGCCAGCAACATCGCTATGTGCCTGCCCTGCATGAAGATAGCAGCGGCAGAAGCGATGCTGTTATTCCGCTCCTCCGCCCCCCTGCCCCGGAATAGCAGCATCGCTTCTGCCGCTGCTGTCTTCATGCAGGGCAGAAGCATAGCGATGTTGCTGGCTTCACCTGTCCCCCAAAGGGTAAACTACCCCCCCCCCCCCCTCCAGGCTCGCTCCCGTGTACTTAGCTCCTCCTCCCTCCCCCCTGAGAGCAGGCAGACACATCACTTGACTCAGGTCAGGGCTGTGGCCACAAAAAAATGAATAAAGTGAGATAGTGGCCAAACAAAGCAGTTTTGCTGAAGCAGTGTATTTAGGAAAAGTCTTACATTCACATTTACAAGCATTATAGATAGGATCCTTGTGACGGGACAACCCCTTTAACTCATCTGCGTCCAGAGTAGAAGCAGATGAGTTGATATCGGGACATACTGCTGACCGGGACAGCGGGACCGGACCTGGAATCTAGGAGCCCAGGACGGTTGAGAGGTATGCATTGTATAACAATCTCTCAATATGGCCTTCACATTATGATCAGCCTTATTGTGGCCACACATAGTATATTGTTCTCTTATTGTGGCAAACACTATAATCCCCCTTACTGTGGTCCCACCCAATATAATTCTCCCTCATTTTGTCCCCTACGCATTAAAATACTTCTTACAGTGGCTCTCCAGGGGGCCATTATACTGTACGTGGTGGGAAATAGTGGACCATTATACTGTGTGGAGACATAAGGGGGTGATTATATTGTGTGGAGGCATAAGGGGGTCATTATACTGTATAGGGGTGCAAAAGGGGTCACTTTGCTGTGTTAGGCAATAAGGGGGGCATATATTGTCGGGGGGCACAAGGTAGCCATTATATTCTGTATGGGGGAAAAAGGGGGCCATTATACTGTGTGGGAGGGTAGAAGAAGACAAAAGTAGGCCCTTAAACTGTACGTGGGGGGCATAAGGGGCTATAATACTGTTATGCTGCAAACTCAGTCTATAGTAACAGCACTATTGATAAGATTTCTACCAGTTTTGTCCACATGCTGAAGCTATAACCACAACTGTTGTATTGACACAACGTGTCAATATAGCCTCAGCTCTCAACCATGGATTCCATTCTCTGCAATGCAATGGAATGTCAATTTTGACAGCTACAGAAGACATTTAGCAATTCCAGCAGGTCTGCTGCAGCAAAACCACCACATTTCAGAGATTTTAGAGGAACACACAGTGGCTGCCTGAGTAGCACCACAAAGGGGTCCATTGGGGTTCCATCACCCAATAGCTCACACAAACCCTATGGGAGTCACGGCCACAATCACCATGTAGCCCAAGCCTTATTTTCCAGCTAGGTCAGTGCACTCACTAAGCCACACCCAGGACACTGGCTAAGGCTAGGGATAAACTTTGGCCTCGATTCCTAGTGCATGACCAAAAATCGCCACGTTCCCTGCACCTCCTTTAATGATGTCTAGGGTGATATGCTGGGTTCTAGTGACAGACTCCCTGTAAGTTACGCAGTTTTGTTGCTCGCTTTACCCTTTGTGGTTCTGATATGGACAGTTGTGGATTGATGTCTAGCTTACCAGGAAGACCATGGCTACTTTCTTCTGGCCCCATTCTCCAGTACTTAACTTTGTGGCTCAACAAACAACTTTCTTTACGAAAGATGAGTTCCACATACAGTATTTGTGTTTCCATCTAAATCCTCCAGAACCACTTGAGTGACTCTTCATTCCTTTAGTACAAGAGGTACAGACTCATGAGGTTTGCATATTACTCTCCCCAATCTTTCTTGACTCATCAATTTCCTTAAATTTTTTAAGATGTTCAGGACCCCTAACACCCCCAAGTCAAGAATTTAGGCAGAGACTGTGACGAACAGAGACTCCAACGAAGATGTGAACATAGCCAACTCAAGCTATAAAAAACAAAGATATATTCCAGCCTCTTAAGTGCTATTGATGTTGCTTAATTCCGACCTAGCCACCATGAATAATAATCCACAACTACTCTGGATGGAATACCACAAGATCAATAGCCAGCTCTTCCCACGGCCCACTGGATAAAACAATTTCTGGCCACCAAAATTTCTCACGTAGCCATTGTTTGGTGCACACAATACCTTGATGTCCCTCACGGACTAAGTGCAGAGTTTGTTTTTGTAGTTTTCTCTTTCCTTCCGCCCCTACTACTTTCCCTCACTGGCTAGGCTCATATGAATGGGTCTAATCAGCCTCGCAACGCAGGTTCTGCCGCTGAATGAACCCAGGAATCCATAGGAAGACAGGGCAGGACGCTTATTTTTTCAATGTCCTGCTTTGATCTCTGCCTCCCTCTGAAAACAATGGGAGGCAGATTCAGGGCAGAATTCCTCCGTGTGAACATAACCTTAGGTATCAGGATTTGATTTACTTGTCCTGCTATACCCAGATCATGTTTAGTTCTGCGATAGGCTGTGTCACAACAATTACTCCATGTCTCTAGCCTTATATACTTTCTCAACTGTGGAATTTCTGGATTCATAGCTGACAATTCTTCAACCTCACATGGTGTCAGTGCTCGTGGAATGGCTTTAGCAGCAACAAAATGGATATGCTGCTCTGCTAGGTTGTGAGATGATGCTGAAGACTGTGACAATCTGAATCACCACCTATCTACTGTGTTTTTTAATTTTGTCTCCTCCCCCTCCATATAAATCCATGGGTTTGTTTTTTTCTAGTTGACAAGATGAAGAGGCCGTTGCTGACGAAGATGGAGGCGGCGCTGGAGAGAGTTCTCTCGCAACATTGGGGACGCCCCCAGTGCTGTTTGAGCGCAGGGGCCCGTCCCCAATGCTGCGAGAGAACTCTATCCAGCGCAACCTCCATCTTCGTCAGCAACGGCCTCTTCATCTTCAGGTGCTGGGGGTCACACCTGTATGTCTGTGCAGTCGGCTCTGTCATTGGGCCACAGGCAGATCTGAGTGCACATGCCGGCGGCCATTTTTTTGTGTCCGCTTACGCGAGCATGCGCTGTACGCTCTGTACTCCATACAACTACAGGAGTGTACTGCGCATGCTCGCGTAAGCGGCGACAAAAAAATGGCCGCCGGCATGTGCACTCGGCTCTGCCAGTGGCAGACCCCCAGCACCGGAAGAAGATGAAGAGGCTGTTGCTGACGAAGATGGAGGCGGCGCTGGTGAGAGTTCTCTTGCAGCATTGGGGACGCCCCTAGTGCTGTTTGAGCACTGGGGCCCGCCCCCAGTGCTGCGAGAGAACTCATTTGCATTCGGACGAAAAACAGATTTTTAACCGAACGACGGGGTGGAGAAGACATCTAAGGGAGCTGCACATGGAGTTACGCTCCGCTCATTCTGAATGTAAAACTCGTTCAGAATGAGCGCGTAAAAACCAGATTCCATTGATTTCTATGGGTGCCGGCATACGTGCTGTGCGGCATACGTTGCGGCTTTGTAAATTGCAGCATGTCAATTATAACTACGGAAACACCGGCGGCTTGTAGATATAATGTTAAGAGAAAGTCTGCAGAGGAAAACTCAGTGAATTTTCTCTTAAAAGGGCTGCGGAAAGAACCGCAATGGATCACGCAGCAGTTCTTTCCGCAGCGCTTTAGCGCTGTGATTACAGCCCGTGAGGCCTTAGTCTTAAGTTGTTTTTCCTCAAAGGGATAAAGTAGGGAACGTAGAGAAGATACAAACATGAACGTATCCTAATTTTGAGTGCCCTCACATGCCTATTTGTCTCTCCTGTTGCATAGTGCACTATAGACACTGTACAGGGAATGCCAAAGGGAAAGCAGCCCAGGGTCATGTGCATCCCTTATGTGGTCAGCAGACCACCACTGCATTAGATTGTCAGCGAATTCCATTAAAATCTGTGCTATCCGCCTAAACAAGTCTAACTATCACCAGTTTATGTTTCTGACTACTGTTTCCTCATATGATCAATGGGAGGAAACAATAACCTATGACTGGGGCAGACATCTGTTACCAAAGCAGCAGTAATTGTTTTAGCAGCTTTCTAGTAACAGTAAATGTCACATGGCAATTGAATTATTCATCCCCTGACATTTCACTGCCTTTCTAGATTAAATAGAGATATCCTTTAAATTTCAAAGGGGGGAGGGGTATATCAATCCGCTAATCTGTCTGATGGATTATTAGATTGTTGCTTAGTTTCCATTACACCATGTAAAATGTAACACTGGTAATGAGAATCATTCGGCTGCCCTCTGAGAGTCCCCGCCCGGAGTTCGCTATGGATTCCTCTGTCCTCATTTTGCCTTTTCCGTATGATAAGCAGCAACTCAATAAACAATAGCTATACCAGTAAGGGATTTCTAGTCTATAAATAAACCGTAGGGCCGGAGGTCAATACAAGCCACAGCACGGCCATCAAAACACGTATGTACAGGCTGCATATGTGACAAGAATATCTTTATGTTTGCTGGATTTAGCCGGGCTTCAATTCCCAGCTTATTTATACCTTTCCTGCTCTCAGAAATCCAGGATCATATTACAGAGAAGAAGAAAAAAAATCACACAAGCTAATTTTAGAAATGTCCTCATACTGGGTTTTGCACAGCAATATATAAGAGAGTTGTAAAAATAACATTACTTAAAGGGATCCTATCATTGAAACACTTTTTTTCTCATTAACACATCGGAATAGCCTTAAGAAAGGCTATTCTTCTCCTACCTTTCGTTGTCTTCTCCGCGCCACCGTTCGCTTGAAATCCCGTTTTTTTTTGTATGCAAATGAGTTCTTTCGCAGCACTGGGGGCGGGCCCCAGCACTCAAACAGCAATGAGGGCATCCCCAATGCTGAAAGAGAACTCTCTCCAGCGCCGCCTCCATCTTCTTCAGCAGCGTCCTCTTCAAGCGTCTTCTTCCGGCACAGCCCTCAGATTTCTAGGCCTTGGGCCCTGGGCAAAGCCGTCTGTGCATGCCCGCCAGCCACAAGAAAATGGCCGCTTACACAGTATTGTAAGGGGCCATTTTCTTGTGGCCAGCGGGCATGCGCAGTCGGCTTTGCCCTAGAAGTCTGCAAGTTATGCCTTCATCCTGATGGGAAAAATCAATCAACTGCTCGCTATTGACCACTCAAGGCCTGGCCAGGGTAGGCTGTAGTCATTTACACAGCAGCACATTCAAAGGAATGGCTTTCTATGTAAGGGAGCCCTCACACGGAGTTTACGCACCGCTCATTCAGACACGTAAACGTATGTCAAAGTGACCGCTGTAAAACACAATCCCATAGACTTCAATCTGTGCCAATTTTACGCGCGTTACACATTGAAATCGACACATGGAGGAGCCAGTTGTAATATTGTGAGCACTGGTGGCAGGTGTGCCAGAATTACTAAGAGACCACTCAATGACCACAGGAGGTCCCATGTGCTGGAATTGAATTTTTTTTTTCTTTTTTCCCTATCAGTATGTCTTTTTTTGGAATATGGGATGGAAATCCATGCAAACACGGGGAGAACATACAAACTCCTTGCAAATGGTTTTTTGCCCTTGGCGGTATTTGAACACCAGAACGCCAGCGCTGCAAGGCTGCAGTGCTAACCACTGAGCCACCATGTGTCCCCCTAGAATTGAAATCTATCCCGGCCATTGAATTATAATTGCCGCATGTTTTCTGGTGTGCGTTATAGTAAAAATGTCCATCCGGTTGGAAAAACGGAAACAGCAGCACATTTTTGGTGCAAATAGCCATGTGCCAACAGAAAACTTATGTGAACAGTAAAGTAAATCTCCCCCCACCACGCTAGTCGTGTCTGCTCTGTCCGATCACCGGCTATCAGAGATGAGCGAACACTGTTCGGATCAGCCGATCCGAACAGCACGCACCCATAGAAATGAATGGAAGCACCTGTGACCCTGACTTTGCCGGCGGCGTCACAGGTGCTTCCATTCATTTCTATGGGTGCGTGCTGTTCGGATCGGCTGATCCGAACAGTGTTCGCTCATCTCTACTGGCTATCTTTGTTTGGCAGTTTCGGTTTTATAAATTGGACACCTGTCAGATCCCATTATAGTTAATGGGGTCTGTTGGACTCCATATGTGACGACTGTTATAGTGTATATATATATATATCTACCTATCTGACACTGGTATGAACCTAGCGTAAACAGTATTTTACCAATTTTGCCAACTCAGAGCAGGTTTATAAAACCTGTGCTTACCAAGTTTATCCGCTCACACCCATTTTATTACTACCGGTAGAGCCCACGCAGGGTGTGTTACACGTTTAGGCTTTCAGACACAGTTTTTGAAGCCAAAACCAGGAGTGGAGTATAAATAAATATGGAGAGCTAGCGTCTATCTTTTATATTATCACTCCCTCTATCAAACTTGCCTGGTATTGGCTTCAAAAACTGTATCTGAATACCTGAAGGTGTAAACACACCCTGCGGGCCCTATTACTCTGGCCGACACTCCTGAACGCTTGTTCACCTGATGATCAGCGCAAGTACACAGGTACCCGATCAGCTGGCAGACAAGAGAAGGTTCATCTGATCTAGCCATCTATGTGGATACAATGGTATTGGCAGCGCACGCTTCAGTGAAAATAGTGGGTGCGCTGCCAACATGTAGAAGTGTGCATTAGCCTGTTTAGGGCCCCAGTCAGGGGCGTAGCTATAGGAGGTGCACAGGTCGTATATAGGACCAGGCCCTAGAGCCTGAGAGGGCCCAAAGGCCGCTCTACAATATAAGAAGACACCAGTATTATAGATAGCACATGGTAAGTGTTACACGCTAATACTCAGCCCATGTCATGGGGCTTTACTATAAGATGTGGCTGCCAGAAGAAAGCAATTATCAGTCATGTTTGATTTTTTTGGGCCAAGTGTCTGGCAGCTGGTCATAGGAATGCCCAAATGTTGTATCTATGTTAATGGTAGAATTGTGAAGTGGTTTCGGCCTGCCTGGGCAACTCGCATCTGGCCGTGACCTCCCATGTAATGTAATTGTTCAGGTTCCTGAGGGCACTGATCTCTATCTGGCCCATCTATAAATGGCTGTGTACATGTGTAGATGACAGGACATGTGCTGTGACTAGGCCTCAGGGACCATGGAGGGAGGAGGAAAGCGCTTGCTAATGTTTTCCCAGGGAACTGTACAACAAGCCACTTCTTGTCAGACTTTGTCTTCAGTCGCCATGGATACTGGGAGTGGTTAAATCCAGGGATCCTCTGCGAGGAGAGATCTAAATAGAGCGGCCCTCGAACTGCGCCCACCACATTCCTGCAGCTGGCCACAACTGACCACTGACCTTTCCTCAATTACCTGCTAATTCTTACAGAAGCGTGTCACGGAGCCATGGCCAGGCAACTAGCAGAAGACTTGCCAGAATTCAACCCAAAATTTGTAATAGGTGGAAAACCTACGTAGGCCGAGGCCACAAGTTACAGAAAAGCTGCTTATTTTGCTGCAGATTCTTCTGTTTTGTTTTTTACAAAGCCATATATTACTAGATCTGTGCCAGTGTCCTGAACTATAGGGGTATTACTGATCAGCCCCTTCCATGCCAGTCTCCCGTGTGTACAGGGCAGCATATCATCTGCTCTTCTCTACCTGTATCGCAACATAATCCCTTCTGTGCCAGTGCCCAATTCCATAGGGGCATGGCTAATTAAACCCATTCCATCCCTGCCTTCTGTCTTGTGCCAGCGTCTATATGGGCATTGCTACTTAAACAAATCTGTGCCAGTGTCTTATACTGCTTGGGCATGGCTATTTAACCCCTTACGTGCTTTGTCCTTTATGCACATTGCTACCTAACCCTTTCCATGCATTGATACATAACCCCGCTCTAATTAACCCTTTTAATGCCTCCTCCTGTACGTGTGTTGTTACATAACCCCATCTGTGCTACTCTCCTATACTGAATAGATATGTCTAATTAACCCTTTCCATGCATTGCTACATAAACCCACCTGTGCCAGTGTCTCATACTGTGTGGGCATAACCAATCAACTCCTTCCATGCTTCCTCCACTCTGTCATTTGCTTCATACCCCTTTGTCTATAAGGGCCCTATACTGTATTGGCTTATACTGTAAGGGCAGAACTCATTAACTCCTTCCATGCTCTCTCCAGTCTGCACATTACTACTTAACCCTTTCCATGCAGTGTTATATCCTACATATGGCATGGCTAATTAACCCCTTCCAGGCTTCCTCCTCTAGGTGCATACCTCTTTTATTCTCACCCTTGCCTCCCCCATTTGCACTGCTACATGCCCCCTTCTGTGCCAGTGTCGTGGCGCTGCTGGTTAACCTCTTCCACACCAGACCGCTCCTGTATGTGCATCCTCCTCCTCCTGTAACCCCTTCCCTGCCAATTAACCCCTTCCTCCCGGCCTCCCTCCAGTAAGGACATCCCAGAGTTTACATTGTCGCAACTTGTTGCTCCTGAGAACTTCCGACAACAAGCGGCGAGCATTCCTGCGCTCAGCCCCGGCCTCTCCTCCCCATACACGGCAGTGTGAGCCGCCTGCACACACCCCTGCCAGCCCCTGGGAGTGCCCGCTGCCCGCCCAGTGACAGCTCCCCACAGCGCCTGGCCAGCTCCATCCGTGCCCCCGTGTGCCAGCATGTCGGACTCAGGACCCGAGCAGAGTGCCAGCTGCATGACCCTGGCCAAAGCCTATATACGGAGCAGGAAGGGAGCCATCCTAGCAGCAGAGATAGTAAGTGGCAGTGCCCAGCTCTCCCCATGGCATGGCACTCTCTTCTCTCTGCCATTTTCCCTCTCACATTCTTTTCTACTTCTTGCCCTCTTCAGTTTGTCTATGCTCTCACCCACTTTCTATCCCCCTTACCTCTCTACCCTCAGTTTTGACTTCCTCCTCTCCCCTCCTCATCCTCTCCCACCCTCACCCTTTGCTTTTTATGACCATGTGTTGTTGCATCACCAGGGGTAGAAGACTTCTGAATGAGATCTGGTATGGGTGCCAGGGGGTAGACATGGGCAGGGCTGTGTCATTTATCAACTGCTAGGTCATGCCATGCAAGTATGTAGTGTGTACAGTGGCATAAACTGAAGCACACTTACAACTGTTGTACTGGGCATCCTAGGTGTCAGCGGAGGGGTTTGCCCTTCTGCAGGGTATTTATATATAGGGTGGCCCATGCCCATTTACAACTATTGTACTGGGCATTCTGGGTGCCAGGAGGACTGCCTCTATACCCCGAGCAGGGTATTTATGGACAGGGTGGGACATGCACATTTACTTCTATTCTACTGCGCATCCTGAGTCCTAGGAAGGGAAGAGGGGTGGGGGTCTCTGTCCTGAGCAGGGTGTTAATATACAGGGTGGAACATGCACAATTACAATTATTGTAATAGGCTCCAGGGTGCTTCTCTGCCCTAAGCAGGGTATTTATAGTATATACAGGGTAACAACCGAAAGCCTAGCTATGCTGTTAACACTAGAAGGTTTCCCGTTGTGTAGGAAAATAAACATACAGTAATCCTTCTATCTTCTATGAGAAAAATAAAGGCTTGTTCACACTGCTCAGGTGTTATTGAGGAGGAAAGGAAAATATTTCTGCAGTTTCCACCGTTACAGCCAAAGTCAACAGCAGGATCTCTGCTGGATGTGACTTGTACTTGTATTCTGACCCTTACAGGGAATACAGTGGTGATGGGCGCGTCAGGATTTAAGGTTTTATTACTTTCCGTAATTGTGCAGGCATCCTTATTTTCCCTGTAGTATTGGGGTATATTCACACACGGCAGATTTGTTGCAGAAAGTTGTCCTCATTCATCTGAAGGGATCTTGCAGAAACTGTATGGAGGTTCACGCACACGATCAGGATTACATGCAGACTTTCTGCACGTGGTTCAATACACACCGTAATCCAATAACATTAAAATCAATGAGAAATTCTATTTCTTATGTGCAGGATGCATTTTTTCTTGTGGAAATTGATCTATGGTGTGGATTGTATTTCTTTTTTTCCTAGTGCAGATTTTTTTTAAAAACTATCTTGAAAACCCACATGACAAAATCTGCATGGACATGTCTGAAAAACACAGTTAGGGCCCGTGCATACGGAGTTAACGCGAGCGCATTTTAGCATAATACACGTGTATAGAATACACGTGTAAAGATAACACTCCCATTGACTTCCCATTGGCGTGTAAAAAACCGCGCCAAAAACCGCGACGTGTATTTTAACATGTTTTTTACACGTGTGAAAAATTTCATTGAAGTCAATGGGAGCGTTATTTTTACACGTGTATTCTATGCACGTGTATTATGCTAAAAAGCGCTCGCGTTAACTCCGTGTGCACGGGTCCTTAGGCTAAGGGTCCATTCACATGGAGTTTTTTTGGCGAGGAAAAAATCCGCTTCAGGAATTAGTAAATGTTTTTTTCCTCCAGCACAGTGTACGGACCTTGAAAACACTGCTAGCGGTTTTTCCACGTGATTTTTGCCAATTCCACGTGGATTTTCCGCCTCCCATTGACTGTGTTGGTTTTTGTAGACAGTATACGCCTGAAGGGTCCATTCACATGGAGTTTTTTGGCGAGCATTTTAGCGCTGAATCTGTGTCAGAATCCACGTAGAAAAAAAAACCTCCCCATAGAGTTGTATGGGTTCTGCTAGCGGATTTTTTCTGCTACTGGAAAAAAAGAACTTCCTTCAGGCGGATTCTGCCTGCAAAAACCAACGCAGTCAATGGGAGGCGGAAAATACACGTGTAATTGGAAAAAATACACGTCGAATTGGCAAATTTCCTAATTCCTGAAGCGGATTTTTTCCTCCCCAAAATCCTCACCAAAAAACTCTGTGTGAATGGACCCGAAGGAACCTTTTTTTCTGCCAGTGGAAAAAAAAAGCTAGCAGAACCCGAACTCTATGGGGAGGCTTTTTTCCACGTGGATTCTGACACGGATTCAGCGCCAAAATCCTCGCCAAAAAACTCAGTGTGAATGGACCCTAAGGCTTAGGGCCCCATAGGCCGGAACCACCGTGCTAAAGCACTGCGGGAATAGCCGCAGCATGAACACATTGCGGTTCTTCCCACAGCGCTTTGAACAGAAAGTTCACTGAGTTTTTCTCAATTATACAATTATATCTATGGGAAAGCCGCCGGCGTTTCTGTAGATATAATTGACATGCTGCGATGGTTCTGGAAATCGCAGCATGTCCGCGCTGCAATTTTTTTCCACAAAGTGGGCATGGGATTCGCATGAATCCCATCCACTTTGCAAGTACTGTAAAACGTGGCAATTTTTCCCGTGGCGTTTCCGCCGCTACCAAATTGCAGCTTTTCTGGCCCCGGCCTTAGGCCACACATTGCGGAAACACAGCTTTTTTTCTTGCAGATTTTGTAGCAGTTTTTGAGCCAAAGCCAAGAATGGCTACAAAAGGAATGGGAAATATATGGAAATATAAGGCTAAGGCCCCATGTTGCGGAAACGCAGCTTTTTTTCTTGCAAATTTTGTTGTGTTTTTTTTTTTTTAGCTAAAGCCAGGAGTAAATTGGGTAGAAGGGAGAAGTATAAGATCTTCCTCTATATTTCCCAGTACTTTTGTAGCCTTTCCTAGGTTTGGCTCAAAAAAACGCGGTAAAATCTGCAACAAAAATGCAGTGTTTCCGCAATGTGGGGCCTTAGCCTTAGGCTGGGGTCCCACGGGCCGGAAACACTGCGATTTGGCTGTGGCAGAAACGCCGCGGGAAAAATCACAGTGGTTTACAGTACTTTCAAAGTGGATGGCATTTTTCAAGAGACTTCTGCTAGAAATCTCATATGTGTGATTATACCATTGCATAGAGTAACAGACATCCACAACAGATGTAAACAGAGCCGAATGCTTGGTCATCCAACAGCTATCTCACCCAGCCCCTCATACACATGCATGCTTGGCTCAGCAGATTGACCTTGTGCCTTGATTGTAGTTGGCGTTGTCAACCAATAGCTATTTCACCCAATCCCTCATACACATGCATGCTTAGCTCAGTAGAGATTCAGCAGATGAAATCCGACTGCAGTTTGAGGACTGGCAAAAGTTGGAGGCCCACACACAATTAAACCCCATGGGTTTATTTTTTTGTCTCCCTCTGGATCAACACTGTAGGGTTATATTTTGGACTTGATGGCCCTGTGTCTCGATCTAGCCTCATCTACTATGTTACTATGTCATGTATGCTATCCATTATTACAGATCCATAATAAAGCATTGCACGGAGACCATATTTATGGTCTTGTGTATGGGCCCTAACTGAAACCATCAGCACGTTTACGTATTGCAGCCAGCGGGTGCCCTGGCCAGAGAGACAGGGTGGTGAAAGTCCAGATACTGGGCATACCTTGCTACATATCCTATGAAGGTAGTGACTTACGGTACCTAGTCCATACTAGACGTAGCTGCAGATTATACCAGGATACAAGACAAGGACATATCAGGATAGCAGAGCTATGTTTGAGGTCCCAGAAGTCATGTTTTATTTGCAAGCGTTGAAAATACTGGAATAGATCCATGTCTTATCACTGATATGTCATTGCCGTGATATAATCTATGAAACGTGTAGCAACGTAATCCTTACACAAACAGACTAACTTCAAAGAAGCATGGTATCTAATAAATATTCCTGGAAATGCAAAATCGTGTACAAAATACGTGGTCTATGAGACATTAGAGACCGAATTACTAGAGGAAAATTCACATACAGTATATAGTCATTTGTAAAACCGTATCCTATGACTCATTCATAGTAATATAAGGGACGTTCCATCAGGACAGTACACTGGTAAGAGGTCCGACTGCTGGGATCCCAAACAAGCTCAGGAATTGGACTAAGTCCCCCAGTTGGAACAGAGCTGTGGCCACACCTGTGTTTGTCGCTTTATTCAATTTTTTGGGGGACTTTGGGCAATGTCGGAGTGCTGAACGTGCCTTCTCCAGTTCCATACAGATGGAAGGAGCGGCAGTGTACAGCTGGCAGACTCATGACCTCTGTTCTTGTGATCGGTAGGGGTCCCAGCAGTCAGATTCCCCCCCTGATTTAGCAGTTATACCCTATACAATAGATAAGGGATAATTTGTGATGACTGGAATACCCTTTTAAATGACAGTCAATTGAAACAATAGACCAAATGTAGAAAAGCAAACTGTGGCGGAAAGCACTATGTAATGGTTTTGCAGCAGCCGTAAATGAGTTGAACATTTGTGAAATTAAAGGGGTACTATATATTTTAATATGTTTTGCATGAAGGAAAGAACATAAACCTTCATGCATATGGCAGAGCTAGGTCCCTATAACGCCATAGTACAAGCTGTATGGTGCCTCTATATGGTAACATATTGTTGAACTATCTCTCCTCAAAGCGATGTACAATGGTATTTGACACACAGGGTATGAAGACACAGTATGGCCCCACAGATGTATATGGCTGCTGTTTTATGGCCTTGTACAACTCAGAACCTTAGTATGGCCAGGTGTATATGACATGTTTCACTTGGAAAAATGGCGGCCACGTGTGCTTTATTCCTGATATTGCACCATTTCAATGCACCACAGATTAGGTGATATATTGTCTCATTGTGGGGATCCCACCCCCACTGATTAGTAGAATGGGGGTCCCAAGCACCTCATTACCTCTTACAGCAAAACAGTTTTAATAGAGTAAGGCTGCATTCACACAGAGTAACGCCAGGCGTCATTTGTGTGTAATTTGTGTGTCTTTTACGGCCGTCATAAAACGTTTACATAGAGTTCTATAGGAAAAGACGGCCGTCATTTACGGCCGTCATTTACGGCCGTCATTGTAAAGTGGAATGGCGGTCGAGCATGTCTGACAAAGGTGTTACCCTCAATCTGTCCTGCCATTGAGGATTCAGCCGCATGTGGTTTCTGGAGGGCAGAGCTCTAACTTGAAGCTTCTGGGCCCCAATGCAAAAATTTTTATGGGACTCCATTTATCATGTGCTATATAAAATACTGGTGTCTTCTCATATTATAGAGAGACCTTTGAAGCCCATATGGCTCCAGGGCTGAGTAGCAATTGCTATCTCTGCACCCCCTGCAGCTAGGGTCTTTTTGGGTTGCGTGACCGCACCCTGAATGGCGCGGCAGGATGCATGGGATGCCCGGTCTAGTGATCAGTGGTGATCCCTGGCGATCAGACTTTTATTACTTGTGGATAGGTAATAAGTGTTCATTATGGGGCAACCCCTGTAAACACTGATTTGGGGACTGTTGCAGTCCATGTGATGAAATTACTTGGCCATATCTATTCAGACAGCTGTATAGCTACAGTAGAAACCTATATACATACTTGTAGTCGTGCAAATGTCCTGTAACTGTCACCTACTCCTGCAGCCCCCGAGATTATCACTCTGTATCCATACTACATGCATTCTTTACTATAATACTCTCTAGACCCCCCCTTTATAGCTACTTCTATAGGCGCTGTCTTACGACATCCTGTCAGACATATTCCCAGCTGCCTGACTCATGCTTGGTGTTTAATATTTTACAATCTTAAGTAACCACAGCCCCTTAACTTCTGCAGAGATTGCCATCCATAGTGCTCGCTGTCGCTTCTTCTAGGGAAGGAATGAGTAATATACACGTAGGGAAGAAGTTTCCTGACACACCCAGGCCTCACGAGCACTAACACACGTGTAAGCTCGCAGTGCACACCGCTAGGGCTTTCCATTATCTAAGCCCCCCCCCCTGTCCTTATAGGCAGATTTACTCATTTTGTAGTCAGCAAACTTTACTTTGTTGCACTTTTTGTATATAGCACGTGGGTTGCATTAGACGCATGTTCTGTCAGCACAGTGACTATGATATCCATATAGGATCCATGTATTTCAGTTATTCACCTATTTTCAATTCTTGTGTTGGGGTATAGCCAACTTTCTTCCTATGCCCTATTAGCGCACATGGATGTCACCAAAGCAGGTGCCCATTGTGGTTCTTCCCGCAGCACTTTTCCCAGAAAGTCTTCCTTTGCGGACTTTTTGCTTCTATTATACCTATATAGAATAAGCCAACGTTTCCGTAGGTATAATTGACATGCTGCGATTTACTAAAACACTTGGGTTTTTGATATCACAGCATTTCCGCAGCAGATTTTTTCCTGCAATGTATGGATGGAATTATCCAGAATCCCATCCACTTTGCAGGTACTGTAAAACGCCACGGTTTTGCATCTGCATTTTAGCTACGATAGGCCCTGCCTTAAAGAGATTTTCCAGATTTATAATTGATTACTTATTCTTGACATGGCCTGCGGAAGTGCTGCTCAAACAGCTGATCCGTGGGATCCCAGGTGTCAGATCCCCAAGAATAGGATAGGTATAAAGTCCCAACAAATTTAAGATTGCTATCGGACTGAAAAGTAAGCTTTTGTCACTGCCTCCCATTGAAAACAATTCCGACATGTGAGCATACTCTGAAAGTAGGGCAGGGCAATTGATCGAAACATAACAGAAACCAATCCGAATAACCGTGATTTTGTACATGTTGGTCATTTCGGTTCGGTTATTACAGTGTTCGTGAGCTATTCTGCTGTTACGTTCAGTCCGAAACTGCTATTATTATACTCTGGGGTCTCTTCTCCTTAGTGGAGACCCGTGGGAGGTGAAAAGAAACATTAAAAAAAAACAGTTACCCACCTCTCCTGAGCTCTAGTCTTGTGTTTTCCTGAATGAAGTCAGGTGGCTGACGTGACGTAAAGACGCAAACATCATGACTTGCGTAACACACGTAAGTGGTTCCTGACGTCATTCTGGAGGCCTGGAGAGGACCAGTACCAGCGCCAGAGCCCAAGACTGTCTTTTATGCTTGCTCACCTTCCCTGGGTCTTCACTAATTATACTCTGATGGAAGGATTCTGTGGTCCCACCCCTGGGAAATAGACCATGGTATCCTTCAAATGTAATTCTGCTGAACCATTATTGAGTTAGAGCCTGGGCCAATGAAGGATCGATCCTCTTATGGGCCAGTCCAACAACGCATTAAAAGTCACTGCAATTATGGGGTCATTACAGGCAATACGAGAGTCACAGGTTCAACTCCTGAGACCGGAATTTTTAAGAGGAATCTGCCATAGGTTGCTCATTTTCCCTGTACGGATCACTACAGGTACCGGTCTGCCAAAGCAAGATCAGCTGCTCATAGTGGTCTCGAATAGGGGTCCCCATCTGTTATATCCAAATGCTCTTACGACAGCTTGGCCGAGCGTTTATGTATTCTGCATGTGGCAAAAGCTGATCCCAGACAGCTCATCTTCACTGAGTACAAAAGCATCGGGCATGTAAAATTCTAATATCCTAATGCTACTTTCCCACAACATCTAGTGTAGGAGAAAAAGTAAGGACACCCCATACACTGGTCAGTTGGTACTGCTGAGATGCGCAACTACCTATTTTACTTTTCCTCTTGCATGCAAAAGGGTTGTAGAAGCTGAGATATGGGAAGCTGTTTGACTAGGTCCTAATATGGGGATAATGTCACTCTTTAAGGAGAGACCACCTATTAGGTGTGTGGAGACTTATACAGCCATTGTCACTCCACTGTAAGGGATCATGAGAGGAATATGCAAATCTGTCTCCCAAGATGTAAATAGGGAGACAGTGCCTCTGTTATGCTGCTCTCTATAGGAAGCACCCTGAACAGCATGCAGACTTTCTGCATAATGTGGGATTTTTACCAAGTCAGTTTCTCAGCTACGGACGGCTGTTTCGGTCTGGTTGGACCTC
This sequence comes from Leptodactylus fuscus, assembly GCF_031893055.1. NCBI lineage: Eukaryota > Metazoa > Chordata > Amphibia > Anura > Leptodactylidae > Leptodactylus > Leptodactylus fuscus. The sequence goes on along the minus strand of NW_027440735.1, from coordinate 426,213 downwards.
GTCAGCACAGTGTAGAAAGAACTGACTTGGTAGAAGTGAGAGGCTGAGAGACCAGATTATGGGGATAATGTCACTCCTTAAGGAGAGACCACCTATTAGGTGTGAGGAGACAGATTTGCATATTTCTCCCATAGGTCCTAATACACAAGCGATGCTATATCTGTTCTTATATCTTCCTGAGGAATGGAAGGAACAAAGCAGTCACTGGTGATTCATGTCTCTGTCTAAAAAATAGGAACTCTACTGAGTAAAATATCTATTTTTGACTCCATTTTGCTGTTTAGAGAAAGAAACCAAGCTTGTTTTCTCCATGTCTCTAAGAGGTAAGCTATAGCAAGAGTACGCCATCAAACAGCTCCCTATATCTCAGCTTCCACAAAATTCTGAGTGCAATAGACAGAATATTGGTGCTCATAAACGATTAAGGGCTCTTGCACACGGATCTAACGTCCATTAAAAACAGATATTGATGTCTGTTTTCGATGGTTATTTAGCATCAGTTCCGTTCTCTTTTTGATGGACGAGTGTCATTAGTTTTGCATCAGAGATGGATGAATTTCCTTGATTCTTTTTTAACAGACTTGTAACGGATGACAAAAATGGGTCTAATAAACTTACATTGAGTCCGTTTGACTGTCAAAATGGCCAAAGATGGAGCATGGCAGTTTTTTTGACGAAATACAGACGTGAATGGACACATTGTATTCAATGTGCTGTTAAAACAGAGATATGACGGATGCTGCAAAAATATCGGCCACATTTTTCATTGTTATGCACAAGAGTCCTTTTTCTTGTGTATGTAGGATATTATTGTGTATATTTATGTCGTGTACATGAACAATAAGAACCGAGAGCAAAATCACTTGTTAATAAATATATTTACTAGAGAGGATTTGTAGAGTTTTCCAGGCTGAAACCCTAGAGACTGAAAATGAATTTGCTACACAGAAGAGGGCTGAAGACTATGTAGGCGGCAGCTAAGATTCCTCCAAGAATGAAGGATTCTTCATTCTACAGTCAGGCCTTTATTATCACCAGAAGGAGAATGAAGCTAGATCATAGAAACCATCAGACAAGATTTGGCATCATACGGAGCGGCGCTCATATCTGCATGTAGATCTACTCAAGATGTCCGTATACTATACAACATGCAGTACTTGTCAGGCCCCTCTTTAGGTCCGTCAGTGGGCTACTTCACTACTATGCAGTATAGGCAGCGCTCAGGTTCCTTCCGTGACATGGAATTTGCAGACAGCTGCCACCTGCCGATCTTATGGCCACCAACGATGATGGCCCAGTCTGTGGAGGATCATGTTGCCTGTCGACTGAGAACTAGACATTAAAGCTTAGGCCTTATTCACATGCCAGACATCCATGAAAAACTGGTAAATGGCAGTGTCGGACAGGCCCGCCATAGTACCAGAGGAATCTCTAGTGAACCCTGGCTCTAACACAATAATAGTCCAGAAGAAGACACCCAAATTCAAAGGGTACTGTGGTCTATTTTTTAGGGGGGGTGGGCCCTAGAGTAATTTTATTTGGTGGTCCAAGAAACTTCACAGTTTTTTTCTGGCCGGACACAAAGTCGGACAATGTAGGACTTTGTGTCTGTCCAAAAAAAAAAAAAGTTTTCCCACAGAGAAGCTGCAGGTGGACACTGGCGTTTTGCTTTTAAAACCCATACAAATGAATGGGTTTTAAAACTGCCCACCGGGAAGTCATCCCCTGTCCAGTTTCGCTTAGGACGGAAACCCGGCTGAATGACACAGGGCGGACACAAGCGCAAGTGTGAACGTTCCCCTGACTGGGTCTCTCTTCCTTTTGGAGGAGCTGTTCTGGTTTCCCAGGTCATATCACTAGGTTTCTTGAAGGCCAAGCACCAATCTTTAAGGAGTTACTTTCCAAAAGGTGGCACTAGAGCAGGGGTTGGCAACCTTCGGCACACCAGCTGTTGTAGACCCACAACTCCCAGCATGCTTACTTGCTCTGCTGTTCTTGGACCTCCCATGGAAGTGAATGGAGCATGTTGGGAGTTGTAATTTCACAGCAGTTGGAGTGCCGAAGTGCCGTGTGCCCCATGCATTAGACGAACAGTTTTCTGTGAAGGAAGACATATTTGCACAGTATTATTTAGAAACAAATATATATTTTGTGGTTATTTGACATATGGAGCAGTCATTTGTTTTTTACATGCTTGTTTTTGTTCTATATGGTACTATTGTTTGGTAATTCTACATGTAGCAATGTACATTGTATTAATTCTGCCCTATTGGTGGGAGCACCATATAGCATATATAATGAATATTACTTGGGCAACCTTAAAGAAGTGGTATTTGCACTTTATACTTGGGCACTGTTGGACATAGAGCAACATCCAGTATAAACCTACATGCATGCAAATGTGTGCATGTATGAATGTGTGAGAAAACGGCACAGACCACTGTCAGGGTCTGGGTTTGCTAGGTGGGGTGGCATAGACACAAAAGTCCAGATTCTTTAGTCCAAAACAAAGGTAGAGTTTTATTTTCACTCAAAAATATAGTGCAGCAACAAAAGGAAACAATACAAAAATAAATCCCTGCCCGGCTAGGCACTAACTAAACACAGAATAGGTTACCTCACCTAGAATAGCAGAAATCAAAAGCCAGTAGAATCATTCAGGACACAGCACCAAAAATATGACCTCTCTGCCAGAGTCTGATGCTGGAGCTGACTTCTTAAGCCTCCTTGATGAGGAGACTCTTGACAGTTGAGTCACTGCTGGAACAACCCCAAAGTGTGGACTGGAGGGGGGTGGAATGACAGGTCCCACTACCAACCTACCGGCAATTCCTAAAAAAATCCAGCCCAATAAACAGAACTTTGAAATAACACTCAGCAGACTAAAGTATCTGCTGAGAACAAACATTCTTTCTGGAGTTTTCTCATCTCACCAACCTGAGTAGTCTGGGTGAGATGTACACTCCCTCCATTACCTGACCAGCCATCGGCTTACACTGCATATGGATGATATCCGTATGTCGTCTAAACCCTCCACGGCGGAGCTATTCTTACTTCAATTTCAATTCATTTCAATGAGACTTGACTAAACAGACATGAACAGGACCTGTCCTGAGTTTTGTCCCTGGGCTCACGGCCTCCCCATATGGATTTGTGATAATACACGGGTGTTTGTACTGAGCCATGAGAATATAATGTATGCAAACCATTAAAAGCCCTCAGCCTGCTTAGACTGCCAATGCTGACATGCCATAATTCTGCTATTTTATTTTTCTCCTCAGGCCATTTGCATTATTATCCTGATTTGTTACGCTGCCTCAAACACTCCTGGATACCTTGGGGTTGCGATCACAGAACTCATATTCGCTGTCATCATCTTTTTCATCTTTGCAGCTCGCTTTGACCAACAGGTTTCATTCATTCACTGGGGCTGGACTGTAAGTATTGATCCACTCTGTAGAAGACAGATGCCTTATGAAAGAAGGGGGTAACTTCCGCTGCTCGGCAGGGGTGTAGGCATTATTGGGTTGGCCATGGAATGCTTTCTGTAGAAGTTTATGTACAGTCTTAGAGAGATTGGAATCACATGGTATAGATTTTTCTCTAATGTCCCTAGTGATAAGAATTATCTGATAATCTTATCTACTGCATTGCTTGCATGATGTGTGACTTTTACAGCCTTGACCCTTGAGGCGTTCACACACAGCAGTTATTACTACTATACAGATGCCTCTGACGGTGCCCATGTACATGAGATCAAAGTGGCCGACTACCTTATGTGTATCCTTTGCTCTTGCTGATGAATAAGCACGAGCACCCTGAGGCCCCATGCACACAAACATGCTTTTCGCGGGTCAGCATATGGGCCGTGAGCAGCAGTAACTCCAGACAAGTCCTGTTATGGTCTGTTTTGCAGTCTGGGCTCATTCATCTAAGTGCATGGAAAGCAAGGACGGCACCTGGATGCCATATGTGTGCACGGACCCTACGGTCATGTGCACATAGCCTTAGGCTTCTTAGGTATTGCTTAATGTGAATGCGTTTGCCAAGTAAATGTTCCCTGGTAATACACATGAGATAGCTGTCGGTTACATGCTTATATCTCTGATAGTTATTTCTCCAATTCTCCCTATACACATGAACACTTGGCTCTGCCAAGCATCCATGTGACCTTCATGGGGAGAGGGGAGGAAGCCACTGCCAAACTCTTCTGATAGCGTATTATTCCCCTGACAACAAATGGATCAAACAGTTCAAATGTCCTTAGCTCCCTGGATATATGCCTTCGGGGTAGAGTCAAGAAGCCTCCCCCATACGAGTTAGATAGACAACCAGTACCGCCAGATTCCTCAGGTTATGCTGACACTCACTTGATTTGTCTGGCCATCTTAAGTATGTCTCAGACGTACACTGACTTCACTTATACCTTTCAGTTTTGGGATAGTTATGCAGGAATTCTGGCATCCTAATCCCTTGCAGTATGTTGAGGTGTCTTGGTGGTCTCTGCTCGCAGTCAGCTGTTTCCTATTATAGTGCTATGGTATTCTATAGCATACAGTGAAGCAAACAGCAATGAAATGGAAGGAGTTTTTATAGGTTGCTGGCTAAGCCTAGATCCTGAAAATCCTGTCCAAAACGAGGGGTGTCCGTTTTTACTATATTGAAGGATCCATGAAAACGGACAAAAGTAGAACATGATCTATATTTTGACAATCCGTAAATGTAGACTAAGTGTTATTTCATCCATTCAGGAACTGACAGTATTAGCTCAGATGTAAAAATCTCTAAAGAAGGAGTGAAGCTTGGATAAGAGGAGGGGTCTCTCTGTTCTAGCTGCCAGTCTTCAGTCCTTTCATGCAGTAAAGCTGTGAAGTTTAAAGGGGTACTCCACTGAAGATGAATTTATCACATGGTGTCCTGCTATTGGGCACATGTTCTTTTTCCTGCATCACAATCACAGGGGAAATAGTGCATTACACCATTTCTATTGAGATCAATATGCAGGCCATGTCATACAAGGATGCATCAGCCCTCCGGCACAAGTGATGCTCTTTATAATGTGCCAACACTCTGCCTGATGGATGGGAGTCCAGATGGTGACTATTATTTTCTACAATCCTATAAACATTGCCACCCGTCTGCCACCAGTCTTGCAAAATCTACTCTACCAAATTATATACACCTTAACAGCCCCTATCAGCACACCCTGCACCTACCTATCCTTAGGCTGACAGTCTTATTCTGAGGGACAGCGCAGTATGGGGGTTGTAGATCTGTGCAATGGTTGCTGTGGGTCCTGTACAGAGAGTATGCAAAAATATTATTCAGCTACAATTACAGAGTAAGGAAAGCAAAGATACCTGTGGATGAGCTGCAGGAGGCAGGCAAGGAAGCCTGGGCTCAGCCGCAGCAGCCATGGGTGGGATTGGCACATGTCAAGTAGCACGGGTGGTGTTTACAGTGGGGGAGCACAGAAACCGCTCCAAAGCCACTAATGTGAAAGTGTGGCATTGTGGATAGTTAACTAGTCTATATACAGGATTGTTACGCCCTCTAGTGCCAGTTTGTAGGTTATGGCAAGCGGATTATCCTACAAATCAACCAAACACATGGAGCGTCACAAAGTATTAGGTCTCTGGACCACGTAGAACACCCCAAAAGGTTTTATGGGCAGGTTTGGCTCAAAGCAAACAATGCATGGATGTGCATGAGGTACGCACTAGAACATGGGGTGTTCTGGGTCTTCTTGGCCTTGAAGCATGGGACATAGGTAACTATTAGAGGTTGGAGGATGACCCTCAGTAGTGGAAGCCCTGGGAAACTACTCATTTTATTTTGCTTGCTTATATAGCACCTACGTATTCCATAGCACTGTACAGATAGTATGTACTAGTAGGTATCATCTATGGGTACAGAGTAATAATGTATTCAGAGATGAGTGCTTGTGTATATATATATATATATATATATATATATATATATATATTCTGAACCTCAATCTGCTTCCTTTCTAGGATTTTTTACGTGCAGCCATAGGTGGCGGTCTTTTCATAATTCTCTCCCTAGTGTGTCTAATCCGTGGTGGTGATGGCGCCGGTATTGCCGGATCGGTAAGTAACAACCTGTACGGGATGTGGTCTGATATTAGCAGCATATATGACAGAGCTATTCATATTCTCATCCATATTGCGCCCCGTATAACTTTAAACCTACCTGCCTAATATTATTATATATTATGGATCCATGCTGTACAAATCAGTATATAACTCCTCCTGTCTGCTATAAGCTCGTACTCTATATGTATGAAGGTTACATAATCCATAAGAAAAACAGCCAAATCCAAACCCCGTGTGAACCCGGCCTTAGGAAGCACTCTATGTTCACATTACCCTTACAAATGTGGGTTAGTCTCATTTGTCATAGGATGACAGCAACTGACATTAAAGGGGTTATCCCATTATATAGACTTATCCACAAGACAGGTGATAAGTGTCTGATCAACAGTCCCCTATTGATCAGGACTAAAAGTCCCCCTAAGGCCTCCTTGTGAATGGTGACCTTCTGATTAGGCCTCCAGCGATCGGATACTTATCTCTCAATCTCTGTATAAGGGATAAGTGTCCATAATGGCACAGTCCCTTTTAGGGTATGTTCACACAGAAACAATGAGCTAGAGGGAAAAAACTGCTACTGAATCCCATTGAAAAAAAAAAAGCGGCATTATGTATAAGGGCTCATTCACATGGCGGAAACCTTTTCCGCTGTGTGAATTCTCAGGGCGGCAACCCGTCACAGCATCCCGCTCCTGATTAGGCCCGAATGAATGAGCCTAATCAGGAGTGAGTCTTGAGCCACGGAATCCGCGGCAAGATAGGGCATGCCGCTTCTTTTTCCCGCTAGCTGAAAAAAATGCTAGCGGGAAAAAAGCGAGGGAGTTCCATTGAAATGAATGGGAGTCATTTTTACAGGCGGATTTTGAGGCGAACTCCGAGTCAAACACTGTATGAACATACCCTTAGGGCTATTTCACATGGAGTTTTTTGCAGGCGGATTTTGATGCGGAATCCATGATTTTTTTCTGCTAGCTGGAAAAAGAAGCGACATGCCCTTTCTTTCCACAGATTCCGCGGCTGAGACAGCTGCGGTATTCACGGTGCGAGACTTCCTCCTGATTAGGCCCATTCCTTTGGGCCTAATCAGGAGCGGGATGCTAGTGCACTGCATTGGCATTCCGTTGCGGCTAGCCGCGCTAAGAGTTTCCGCCGTGTGAACATATCCTGACTCTGTCTGTGTGCCATTCCCATTGATCTGAGTGAATATAACATGGCGGACGCTGTCTTTTGCATACAGGACTTATTTTCCGTCAGAAGAGTAAAAACATGACAGGAGAAAGCTTCCATCCTGTTTTTTACATAAGGGTGAATGCAGACTGACACCTGATGGAGGAGGCTCTGTCTGAATCAGTCACTTAATGTCTTTTTCTCTCACCCTATGATGGATGAGAACAATGGTCATTAAAGGGGTTGTGCAGCCCCAAATTGATTTTTTTCATACTGATGACCTATCTATGTGATCTGTGGGGAACCCAAATAGATCAGCTGTTCCAGCATAGACAGGGGGGCGCATGCAACACTGGTCCTATTTAAGTCATAGGAATAGCGCAGCAGCCCTGTCCACTGCTTAGCGGTCGGACACCCACAGATCACATCCTGTGGATAGGTCATCAGTATGAGGACTCCATTTGGGTCCAAATGTGAACCCACCCTTGTACAATGATCCAATATACTTTCAGTGTCAATTTCTTACAGGTTTTTCTAGATCTCCTTCTGTCCTTCTTTATTTACTTGTAGTACGTAAAAGACTATGGTCATGTGATGGCACAGTGGTGCACGGCTCGTGACAAGACAGGTGTCTGAATACTGAGCAGTGACTGTAACGGACCGTGCACCTCTGTGTCCATCACATGACCATGGTCTGATTTTTATCATGTGTCAAATTTATTGTGTGTTTTACACCTCCATCTCAAAAAGCGTGCACCATTCTGTTGGTGCAAGATATTGGTGTAAGAAAAAAAAGTTTCTATTGTGTCTAATAAGATGTGTCAAACATTCTGCGCCACTGTGATAAACCTGGAGCAATTTCTAGCTGTATTGTCTAGATCTGTGCTATTTAGGACAGTATTAATAATACCGCCCTGATGTGTCTTACCTCTATGCTCCATAAACTACTCATTTTGTTTGCAGGTTTTTGGGCTTCTGGCGGGGATCCTGTTCGCTTATGATGCTTTTATCACATTTCCTACACTAAAGAAAACACACTCACAAGCTGCAACTGGTAAGTTCCCTCAGGGGGATATATACGTGTCCCAGTACGGGTGTCTCATCTGCTATTATATATATGACTTGTAGTATATTCTTCAATAAGTCCCAATGCACACGGGGAAATCTGGGCTGGAAAATCTAGTCCATACATCGGTTGGGTTTCCTGGTCTAATCCTAGTCAGGAGATGGGTCTTCATACATTATAGAGATCTTTGATGCCGGGAGTCTCTAGATCACTGTGATATAAGAAGTCCCGCTCCTGACTAGCTTCAGACCAGGAAATCCCACTGACGTACAGACTTGATTTTTCAGCCTGAATCATGTGCATGGAGCCTAAAGCAGCAGAAGCACCAGTTCCCCAAATCTCAGCAGCCTGTTGCCATATAGAGCTGGATTCACATGGGCCACCTAGTGGCGAAAACAGGCTACTATTTTATTTTTTTTAACATGTTGAAGGAAGTAGAGGAACTTAGTCATATCAAGTGAACCAGGAAATTGCTCCACATTATTTATGCTGTAGATTTCCTAGAAATAAATGACTTGGCGCACATGTACTGCTGTGCCGCTCTCTAGTATGGCGTTACATGGCCTCTGTGTAATGTCATATAGGTTTAGTAGGCTGTCATTTTCACAGAGAAGCTGTAATGAAGACTTTCTTTGGGGATAGGGCGGGCGGGGACACCACTGAAGAGTCTTATAGAGCCGTATGAAATCTAAGGCACCCTGGGGGATAGCAGAGACCTCAAGCACCTCTATAGAATAATAGTACAGCTCTGTATAAAATGGAGCCATCCCATGGTGATGTATATGTGCCCCTCCACTAATTCTGGAGCAGTTTAAAGTTTTTCTCTCTCCCCCACCATTTTTTAGCAATTAGTTCTGTTAGTTTTGGTACCCGATATGCTAACTAGACTCTCTATTGTCAAGTGAGTGGTGTCAGGCAGGAGCAGGCAAGGGGGCGTGACTCTGAGCTCTGACACGGTCAGCGTCTTATTGGAGATCAGAGTCACACTTCCTTACCTGCTCCTGCCAGACACCTGCCACTTGACAATAGAGAGTCTCATAAGCATACCAGGCACCAAAACTAACTGCAGTGTCAGAGCCAATTCCAAGTCATAAAACAAAGGAGTAAACCAGGAGAAATAGCCAGCATTCAGAGCCAGGAGATCAGAAAGACAAGTTCCTCAGTAGAGTAAGTGTCCAACAAATGTCTGCCATGTCCTAATCTAACCTGTTTCTCTTCTTTCCCCAGAGTCTCCTGATAACATCTAACATTCGTTTTGTACAAGTGGGAGGGATCGCATTGTCTCACAAAAGCTACAAGTCCACAACATGCCATTGACCACCCACGGCAGCCGCCCCCGCTGATGAGGAATGTGGCGGCATAGGGAATATTACACCGCAGTGTATAAGGTCTCTGGGCGCACAGATATACATGTGCATTATACCAGTAGATGAGTGGGTGATGGCAGTATATGTGTGCTAGTTTGTTAATTATCATGTGTCCACTAGAGGGGGTTGTTTTACATTGAAAATTAAGCTTTTGTTTTTTTAATACATTTGCCACAGTATATGAATAAATGTATCTATAACCTTATCCGTCAGAGTGTTAATAGGGTTGGGGGCAAAGGGTGGATGTTGGGAAAGCTGATACATGTCTGGTTAGTATTCGAGTGGATGGGTTTAGATGCAGCACTTGGCACAACCCATGGAGTGGCCTTTTTTTGTGGAAAAATAGCCCAGGATCTAGCTCTGACTTCAGTAAAATACAGTGCAAATTGGTCACCCTAAGAGGACATTCACACATAGGAATTTGACGCTGATTTGGGAATTTATTCAGATTCTGTGTCTCATTATTTTCAATGGGAGGCAGAAATCGCAGCATAATGCTGAAAAAAATAGGTGTCCTGCTCGATCTTACCGCAGATGCCGCAGCTCAATCATCCCTTCATCTGGGCCAAATCAGCAGCAGAAAGCAGGTATCTGGCTGCCGGATAATAGCGACGGAAAATGAAGAGGAATTCCATACATGCTCACCAAACATGTCATATCATTGTTGGTTAAACCTGACAATTGTTAGGATCAGCAAACAGGAAGCCATGACTCTCCCACAGGCTGCAAAGCATGCATGGGGGGGGGGGTGTCGGGTGAGATAGCTGTGGGCTTACAAGTATGGCCAGCATTACAGATTTTCGCTTGAAATGGTTTATATGAGACATAAACATTGATGATGTATTGGAGCAGTTGATCTGTGGGGGTCCCAAGTGTTGGACCCCCCCACACCAATCATATATTGATAACCTATCCTAGTAGACATCATCAATATTTAATCCTCAAAAGAAGACTCTTTAAAAATGACATAAAATATAACACACTGGCTGACTGCAGCCACCACTAGAGGGAGCTCATTATATACTCTTGTACATTGAACTCCGTATACAGTAAGCTACTCCTAGTGGTGGCTGCGGGTAACCAGCATTTTATATCCTCGGAAGAAGCTCAGTCTGCTCACCTGGTGCAGTGTGTGAGGCCTTAGAAAAATTGGTCACTATAAAGATATTAAGAAATGGATGAGCACAGATCCTAAAAAATAATATGATCAGAAAGCTGTGCCTGCTTGACCCACTGGTCCACTCATATGGGGTGGATGTAGGGCCCCTATTCTTGTGCTCATTGGGTCCCAATGGTCAGTCCCCTATGATCATGGCCTCTCTTCGGGATAGGGAATAAGTTACAAACGTGGTACAAAGTACCAGCTGATGACATTTCCATTCTAACACTCGATTCCAAAGCAACCATTTTGTCTGATACCGGATGTGAGGATCACTTGGTCAGTGTATATACCATATATCATACAGCACATATACAGGCAGGTTGCTGTGGTAAACACATTCCCCGGTTTACACGCCTGTGACAATGACAGTTGTCAGTGACAGGATTATGGCTGACAAGACTAAAGTCAAAGCCGAATCTATTATTGTCCTGATAGCCTGAAGGGCTGCTGAATGGCGGAGCGATCCTGCTGCCATGGCAACCCTGAGCTAATCCTATCTTCTTGTGTCTCGCCTCAAAAGGTGAATGACACAGCAGCCACGCCGGGATATCAGAACATGTCATTCCTCCCACCAGTACGTTACGTAGCACGCCTATGGAAAATCTGAGGAAAAGGTTGTAGGTGGTTGTAAAACTGTAGGAGGACATCTTGTACATTTACTGCTGCTGGTCAAAGGGCGCGAGGAAGATATTCACTTCAGATCTGATTTGTGATATCACACTGACTTGTCTATGGGAGGTGCAATACCAGACCCGTCCTATGTACAAGAGTGGCGCCATTTCTTAAATGCGATGTGTAGGTTGCGGTTCCTTCACATAGGAGAGTTCCCTCCGTGTAGGTATGGGAGAGATTTAGTAAGCTAATGAAGCCAATTCTGATGACCATCTTATAGTGTATACAGGGCTGAAAGCAGAAAGCTCCGACCCCTGTATAGCCGGGTGTCATCACCGCAACTCGGCTCCCATGTCATCAAGAGTGCTGAGCTGCAGTGAGGACACCAGACAACGGCTGGAGCTTTCTGCTTATGGCCCCATATTGTGAAGTGGGAGGGCCGGAAGTGGCTCCGTATAACTGATCGGTCCAGGAGCTGGGTCATGACTTTGCATTGACGTGGCCTAAGATGTGACAACATATGCCAAAAATGTGCAAAATTTTGCCTTAAAGTAAGGGTTTATTCACAGGAAAGTAAACTTGTGTTGGCCATTTTGATAACAATGCAAGTGTATGGGACTATTCGTGTATATACTATATAGCGATCTGAGAAAACAGATAACCCACACGTGCAAAACGGCCGTGTGGTTTTTTTTTTTTTATGTTACAAGGAGACCCTATGGATCGCCTATACGGTGGCATACATCAGAGCTTTCTGTCGGAGCTATATGCCAGGACATTTTCCTAACTAAAAGTCTTAGACACAACCTGCAAATACCAGCACTACAATTCCCCTACAAACACCAGTACATAGATCAGCTTCTTTATAGGGTCTGTATAACATGCTCGATTTCTTGAGGAAACAGTAAGATGAAGTACTTGTATATACAGACCGCCCAGACCGGGCAAAGCATTAGAGATTCTGATGGATATCCATTTGCTAATGACATCATGGGAACGGCTGTACAGGCGGGGAAGATCAATAATAATAATACTTTATGACCTTGATAACATTAGGAGCTGGGTAATGTGGACATAATGCGGCCGCACAGCCGATGACAATAACGCTAATCAAATATTCATGAAATAATGGAAATTTCTGTAAAGTGGAGGTGAATCATGGGAGCGATACAGCGCAATGTGTATCCACAAGCAGCCGGTGCAAAGCAGCGGTGGACATTTACCGTTCCGTTTTCTAAACGCCCTGTGGTCTGGCAGCGCTGATGTGGCAACTTGTCAAGTTTCGCAACAGGTTAATGTGGTGGATCAACTACAGTGTGTCCATTGTCACGGTGTAGTCAAAGAAGACACATATAGCAACGACTTGTTGGAATTCTATTCCTAGATTAACCCTCCAAGCAATCCAACATGGCGACCTGAACAATGAGCCACAGTGGGGGACACATTGGGGGGCCTGAATTTACTTTTAACTCTTAAAGAAGGCCTCTGACCTTTTCCAGTAAAGACTTAAATTTCCAGTTTGGAGCATCTTTTTGTATAACTCATAGCATTGTGGTGTTCCTCTGTTATTCCTCCTGTAAATTTCTGACAACTGGGGTAACCAATTGGGGGTGTGGCCATATCTAATGACATTGTCCAATAAGTGCTCTGTGTAGGGACATTCCCTTTTAACAAGGAGAATGGGAACACCCAGTTGTCTCAATTATAAATTTACAGGAGGAATAACAGAGGAATGACAATGCAGATTTAGAAAAAAAATGCTGCAGAATTGATAGATTATGAGGAATACAGTATTTATTAAACAGATATGTCAAGGGGGGTGATGGGTCCACTTAAAGGTGCCCACACGTCACCGCTAGGTGTCAAGTAAATACTCGTGAGGGGGCAGGGCATGACCCAGAATTCACAGAATAACTAAGAGGATCAGCATGTCATGTTTTCCACTTCAGAAACTGCACCAAGCAGAATACAGGATCAGTTTTACATAGAGTGTTCTTTTGAAAGCAGGCATTAGGGCAAGGCAGGACTTCTATACTGATGGCCAATCTTAGGAATATGTAATCAGTATATGAGGGGTCCAACATCCGATACCCCCACCAATCAGCTGTGTGAAAAGACTCCGGCACTCTCAAGAGCTGCCGCTTCCGTATGCAAATATCATGATTTCAATTGGTCGCAAAGTAAAGCAGCAACTCAGGCCCATTCAAGTGAATGGGGCTGAGCAGCAAAATCAAGCACAGCCACTATACAATAATATGGCACTGTACTTGGTATTCTATGAAGAGGCCACAGGGCTCACCTGAACTCAAATTGATCTGTCATTCTGCCACTGATCACATATTGATGATCTACCCAAACAATAGGTCATCAATATAAGTCAAGGAAAACCCCTTTGGGACTGCTAGTGCAAGGTTTGACACCTGAATCAACGGTCTCTGATTGTAGGATCTCTGAACAGTCCTCCAGAAAGTATCTGAGGGGTTATGTTCTGAATTTTTACCAGGGCAAATGTAAAAGGGGTATTCCCCCCATATAATGTAGTAGCATATCAGTAGGTCGCTGGTGCAGTAACGCAAGCTCTCAAGCAGGGGGGGGGGGGGGAATCACCAGTGAAATGAATATGGTGCTAAACCAGCGCTTTGGCCCCTGCAGATCATAACGTGATGGCATATCCTAGTGATGTGACTTTATAAGACAGAACACCCCTTTAAATCCTTCATGCTCCCAGTCTAATAAAATTCCCCTTTAACATCACATACAAGACATAGTGTATTTGATCATATGAATTACTTCAAACAGTAAACAAGAGTCAAGGGTGCACAAATCCCAGGAGTCAGATACCCAGTGTGCCAAGAACATAGTCACCAGCGCCAAGCCTTCCCAGAGGTATAGGCAACTCCTTATTGCTGGGTTATGTCAAGCTGGCTTGAGCTGTGCACTTACTTGTCGTCTATAGGAAGGGTCAGCAATCAAACTACAACTCCCAGCATGCATACTTGCCTTGATGTTTTTGGAACACCCATAGAAGTAACTGGAACACGCTGGGAGTTGTAGCTTCACAGCTGGCACGCCAAGGCTTGCTAACCCCTGGTGTATTGCGATACTGTAGCACGTTCTCAGGACATGCTGGTAGTTGTAGTGCTTGTGGTTGCTCTCTATAGCTGCCAGACTCTGATACTGGCTACCAACACCACACAGCACCTATTTATAAACCCACACACAAAAGGCATCAAGGATTGCATTTTTCTTTAATTTGTTTTTGTACCAGGAAGAAAACAAAATTGTCTTAAACCGTACCCTGCATACAATACAAAACATTGTATAAAAAATAGCCATTTCCCCCCTCAGTGCATGAAGCGGGCTGAACACAGAGCTTTGGCTTTTGAGGATAATGATGGAATGGCAACATAACGTAAAGAGTTAACTAATGAAGATTATACAGCCGTAGGCACCAGATTTTCAGACCCCAATAACAAAAAAAATTAAACCTGTCTGCCGGAGGCCATGGAATATCATTAAGACGTCTTACTAGCTAAGTGGAATGAAGATTTGCACCATCCTGCGTCTTTGCTGGAAATGTAAGAAGATCGCAGGAAGGCGATATGTTTCAAAAAACAAAACTAAGAAGATGAACACATAAATAAGAAAAAGTTGCAGCATGTAAACTTGTCGTAGAACCCACCGACAGGACATGGCACCTTAGGTATTGTCTTTCAACTTTTTGTAGGCAAAGTGTAACAGGACTAGTAATAACATTTCGGAGGTGCCACTTAGGGCCACCAAGAAAGGTGCCTGAGAAGAGAGGTCTGCCTCAACACGGTGAAATGAGAGCTGAAGAACGGCCAGGGCTAGAAGACTGTTCTGAACTCCAACTTCAATGCTGACCGTCCGGCGCTGGGCAATGGGTAAACGCAAAAAGTATGCCAGTAGGTACCCAGTCAGGAGTCCGACTAGTGGCACACTGACCCCAGCTATGACCAGTATTGGGGGCACCTGGCTTAGCAAGGAGGAGCCCATCTGGTAGGCCATGAACAGACCACCCACCATCAAGACAACACTGAAAGGCTTGATCACTAGTAGGAGAAGCTTGGACACTTGTGGAAATCGCCATTTTATCACCATTCCTGTCGAAATTGGCACAGCTATAAAAAGCAACGTGGCAAAAATCTTTAGAAAAGGAATGTGCAATGTCTGATGGACTCCCAGGAAACGTCCATAGAGGGAGGAGGAGAGTGGCATCAAGCCCACGGCCGCCACTGTGGAAACCAACGTCATGGATATTGCCAACGTAACGTCCCCACCCAGCAGAAGACTGTACAAGTATCCACCACCGCCACCTGGAGAGGAGCAGGTGACCACCAGTCCCAATGCCAAGGGCTGAGAAAGTCCCAAAATCAAGGACAGGATGTAGGCATACAGTGGCATCAGAACAAATTGGCCCACAATGCCTAGCAGGACTGGGTAGGGGCGTTTGATTAGGCTTTTCAGTATCTCAAGGTCCACTTTACATCCAAAGGCACATTTGTTGATGAAAAGAAGGGGCAGAAGGGCGTAAAGGAGGGGGCTTTCAGAGAAGTGACTGGCTGCAAAGCCTCCATTATCCAAAGCTTCAGGATTGGGAACCACATGGATGGAAAAGTCATCTCGTTCTTCAAGTACAGATTCAAGAAGTTTCAGTCTTAGGTGGAGGGGGGCAGTGCCAGGCATGCCCGACCAGATATGTGCCAGGAACTTAGCCGGCTGTCCCTCAGGGGTACGGCTCACATTAAGGACCTGTAAGATGGAAGTGTCCAGGGAATGTACACTGAGCTCGGAGGTGTGGGCAGCAGTGCCAGCACTGATCACAATTACACCTTTACTGTGCTCCGGAAAGTCAAACTGTAGGCAACTCCCATCTCCAATCTGAAGATAACCCGGTGAAGATAAGGTGGCCTGAGAAGGCGCAGAGGATCTTGAGAAGGGAGCGGCAGGCGTGTTTGAGGTCAAATGCTTACTGACGCTGGAGCCATGCAAATCCAATGCTGGTTTAGACTCATTCAGTGGCTTTGATGACGTGACGGCCAAGACATAAACCAACAACAGGGGCAGAGAATACTGCATTGTGCATGTCAGACGGGGATCAGTCCTCAATGTCACACTCCATAAGTATAGTCCCCACTTTGGGGTATCTCAGCATCCTCTCCAATATGGCACCGTCACAGTGAAGAGTCATTTGCAAGAATAGATGTCCCTTTTAGATTTCTATGGTTGCTACCTTCACAAGCTGATGGGGGTCCTCGTGCAAGAAGTCTATAGAAACCAATGCAAGGGGTTTTGGAGGTTGGCTGGGGAGGGGTCTACAAGATGATCTTCAGGAATGAAGTCTGTCTCTAGATTGCTCTTCTTCCAATGCTTGCAGATTTACCTTTCATGGTCTCTGTACCCCAGCTCTTTGGTGTTGTCTCCTGGGCTGGTGCACTCACTCTCAGCTTCTTCTCATAGATGTGTAGCTCCCCTTTAAGAAGGGCGGATGACTGCTCGTAGTGCTCGGTCTCATATCCTCCCCAGGACCAGGCGTTACCAGCTCAGCTCCATAGACTTGCACAATCACTGTCCTGACAGTCACTACGTAGCTGGCTACAAGCAGAGCAGGTTCTCCTTTACTGACAATCACGTGACCAGCCAGCGCCACGCCCACGGCCTTTCCCACATTCACATCCGGATTCCGGGCGCGCCTGTGACTGGTGCAAGGCGGGAAATGTAGTTCAGTCAGTGTGAAGTGTGTCAGCCGCGAACACTTGTGGAACTACAAGGCGCAGCATCATTTGTTTACACTATATGACAGTCCAAGAGGAAGCCCTGACCTATAGTGCACAAATGACAATGTGTCCTAAGCTATACACATTTTATGTAAGTAAAGCTAGTTCAAACAAGCCCTGCATGCTCTCTGGTAGCCAGACCCTTTAGGTGAGGGGTAAAAGGCAACTCCTGTCACGTGACCAAAGATCGTCGTGTCATCCTGAAACTCCTTCACTAATGATAGTCAATGGAGTCACATTGAAGGGATCCTATCACTCAGACACAATTTTTTGTAGGTACCACGTTGGAATCGTCTCCTACCTTTCGTCGTCTAATCCGCGCTGCCGTTCGCCTTCAATCCCGGTTTTTCTTGGTATGCAAATTAGCTCTCTCGCAGCACTGGGGGTGGGCCCCAGCGCTCAAACAGCACTGGAGGCGTTCCCAATGCTGCGAGACAACTCTCCAGCGCCGCCTCCATCTTCATCAGCAGCGTCCTCTTCAGCCTTTTCTTCCGGCGGTGGCTTGTAACTTCTAGGCCTTGGGCAGAGCAGACTGCGCATGCCCACAGGCCATGAGAAAATGGCCGCTTGCACGGTATTGTAATGGCATCCACCGGGTGTCCATTGTTTTAGAATGAAACCGTTGGACTTGCAGCACTTTTTCAAGTGTCGACTTTGGGCAGTCACTTTGACAGAGTCTCCGGCGTGGACGTGAACCTTGCCTTAGACTATAGTCACAGCACCCTAGGGTGCTGACTCCATCCACTAACATTAGTGAATGACTTGCAGGGGGTAACGGCAATCTTTGGTCGCAAAGTCATAGTCAAAGTCCCCATGTAGCCCTAGTCCAACATTAGCGAGGGAGTCGGAGAGCATCCCAGTGAACTATGGTCACAGGATGATAGTGGTATCAATCACAAAAAAACTACTAAAAACACAGGGCCCTCGCTAAGCGATGCGCAGACTGTGCTGAATTGGCGAAGACCAAAGAAATTGCTTCAGAAATCCAAAGCTCAGCCTTAGATTTCTGCCACTGGTAATACAACCAAAATACATGTAGAATTATTGCCATGTGAATATAGATTTCTAAAGATCCCATTCAGAGAAATATCTGTAACAAAATCTGTGGCATGTGAATTCACCCTAGCCAAGAGTGGCTTCAGAAGGAATAGGAAATATAAAGGAACTTCTTATTATCCTGATTCTGGCTCCAAAAAAGCAGCAAAATCACCAACAACCCCCCCCCCCCAAAAAAAAAACAAACAAACAAACAAACAAACAGCTTTTCTGTTTCTCAGCTAAAATAAGAGAAGTTGGTGCATCTACTGCAGATGAGGGATCGCTGATCCATCTCTTAGCTCGGTGTATCTTGCTTACTATGATTACAGACATGGTTGCTTTTTTTTTTAATTTTTTTATAAAAACAGCACCACATCTGTCAAAAGGTTGTGTGTGGCATTGCAGCTTTGCCCTATTCACTTTAATGGAGTCAAGCTGCAATACCTGACCCAACCTGTGGATATCAAGGGTAATGTTCTTGAGAAAAAAACGGTTGCGTTTCTCTGATTCTGAATAACTGCTGGCTATGTTCATATGTGGCAGAACTCTGCACTGGAAACCTTCACCAGACATTAGCAAACAAGGGTGTGAAGAATCAGACTGAATCGTGGAAAGCAGCCAGGGGCAAACAAGCACAAAAACTGCTTGATGTGTGATGGTGTTAAAGGAGTGTTCCAGGATTAGACTATTGACAGCATGTTAGGATGGGCCATCAATATCAGATCGGTGAGGGTCTCACTCTTGCAGAAATGCAGTTTATTTTGTTGCAGATTTTGCTGCAATTTTTATGTGCCAAACCCAGGAGTGGTTACAAAAGCAATGGCAGCTATATAGGGGCTCTTGTACGTTTTGCTTCTCCTCAATCCATGGCAGCTATATAGGGGCTCTTGTACGTTTTGTTTCTCCTCAATCCATTCCTGGTTGTAGGTCAAAAAAACACAGCAAAATCTGCAACAAAATAAGCAGCATTTCCACAATGTGGGGCCTCAGCCTAAAGGGGACCCTCATCAATTAGCTGATCAATTCCATTCAAGTGAATGAAGCTGCAATACCAAGCACAGCCACTATACAATGTATTCACTAAACGCTGCAGCACTCACTGGAACTCTGTGACCTCTTCAACCAGCTGATCAGTCAGGGTTCTAGGTATCGGACCCCCCAATTCCATATTGATGACCTACCCTAAGGATCAGTATGTATGTCCCAGAAATCCCTTTTAACCAGCACCAGAAGAAGCCCCACAGCCAAGTTTAGGCTCCAATATCCCAGCAGAAACAAACTGGTTACTTCCATTGCATATGACGCAAGAAAGGATATCTGAGCTGGCCTATTAGTCACCGGAGGGCGCTGTAGAGGACTACAGCAAATGATCTGACTGTGTTATGAGGAACAGTGATGAGCACCACTATGGGGTCACTAATGGCAGTTGCTGGAGCTGTGGCTGTGATATGGGGAACTGGATACTTTTGACACTGTGATGTGCCATGTACATGCTACGGGAACAACATTGCATATTAGAACAATAGAACAGACGAACTCTACATTTCAACAGAGACCTATTGTTTCCAGATAATCTTCAGATTTCCTGCTTGCTCAGCTGTAGATTCTTTATAAAACACTTAAAGTGGTATTCTAGTCAGAACAAGTCTCGAGAACAAGGGGATTATGCATCCAAGTTCCGACCAGTGTGTCAGTTGTGTAATACTTAACACTACATTCATTTGAATGGGAATCACTGGAGATAGCCAAATGCTTATTTGGTTATTTGTGACAATCCCCATTCAAACGAATGGAATGGCACGTTCTGTACAAGCAGACGCCCTACTCCGAACTTGGGTGCAAAAAACCCTGGGAGTCCCAGCAGTGGAGCACTCACCAATCAGCAAGTTACTCATATCCACAGGACTCGTTCTAACTGGAATACCCCTTTCAGTCTATTCATAGATATGTATCATGACTCAGTATATGACAGGTCCGTTCGATGTTGATATAATTATGTTCTTTTCTGCTTACTTATTCTGCTTTGTCTGCCTAGCAACAGTGAGGTAGTAATGGAGGAGGAGCTGAGCTTAGGGGGAGGGGTTGTTAGACTGGGAGCCATGATGGAAGCATGAAATAAAGTGTTCTGATCTATAACAGTAACCATCTCATAGTGGACTTATTCCAGAAGACCTGCATCCTCACTACAACACTACAGTCCGCACATGACACCTGTGTCATTCCAATGGAGTATGATGTAACTGCAGGTTATAGCAGAGGTGAATGACCCAGGACACATGGAAGTATTCTACTAAAGGGAATTTTCCAACTCTGGAATTTTCCTGGTTATATCCATTTCTGGGAAAGCTGGGTGATCCATCTTTCCCTCATTCCTGAATAGAAGTCTGGGTAGAGTAATGATAATCGCAGCTCATTTTTTGCCACTTTACCATGCCAGACAAATATGGGTAATAGTGCAAAGAAAATATGGCTCTGCTGTATAATGGCCGACGACATGCATCAACAGCAGGAGGTTGCGTTACAATGCTTTATTAAACCTAGACAGGGCTACATGTTAAGATATCAGAAAGGGATCTTCCTCAGACCGGTAAATCGATCCAGGGTTGGGGGTATCTAAGTCTCGGTATGTCACACAGCAATAGAATTCAAAAAGTAAAATTTTGGCATCTTGCAACCACCACTAGAGGGAGCTAATACATATACAGCCCTCATATAAGTCGATGACAGCTATATAAATGCACCTGGCTCCCGCTAGTGATGGTTGCTGATTGGTTTTTGCAAGGATTTGTCTGGTCCACAGGGAGATTTCCTTAAGGCTGGGGCTACAGCAGGGCTGCACTTCTAATGAGGCGAGGTGAGGCTGCGGCCTCAGGCGGCACTTTGGAGGGTGCGGCAGCCAGGGCAATTTGAGGTTTTTTTTTTTCTAAACTAGCGCAGGAGAGGGCTGTCCCGAAAACAAGCCGGGCGGCCCTCTCCGTGCTAGTTTAGATCTCTGCGGCTCTCCTGACCAGTCTCTGCAGTCACAGCCATATCCACCGTCTTCTCCGCCTTCTGAGGCTCTAGTTCTGTTACCTCTCCGCTTCTCCTGTACCATATCCATGCAAAAATTGCCGTGAGTATCACAGCACCAGAACTGGCCACATGCTGCAGCGTGATCCGGACACTTGCTTTCCTTGGATGGGACTGCGCTGCTGAGCTGCTGCCTCTTGCAACCAGGGCACGCACTTGGTAAAGAAGCTAGTCCCATACAAGGAAAGCAAGTGTCCGGATCACACTGCAGGATGTGGCCAGTTCTGGTGCTGTGATACTCACGGCAATTTTTGCATGGATATGGTACAGGAGAAGCGGAGAGGTAACAGAACTGGAGCCTCAGAAGGAGGAGAAGACGGTGGACATGGCTGTGACTGCAGAGACTGGTCAGGGGAGCCTGGATTTGGCTGCACACAGAGCTTCAAGAGATTACAAACTCAATACTGCTGATCCTGACCGGCAGGAGTCTAACCGCAGCCAACAGGGGCGTCTTGTCTAGGAATCCAAGCAACTAAAACTGACCAAGCCAAGAATGATAAAGGGGCCCCCGCAGCGCCTAGCCTGGGGGACACATGGTGTCATGGCCCATAATGGTGTTTTTATTGTTGCTAAGTTTGATGTAAATTTATTTCATAGTTATGAGTTAGTGTTTTTTGTTTTTCTGGGCTGTTTTCTGTGCTTTTCCCCCCTCTTTCTCTCCTTAGGTATTGTCTTGGTACTTACCATAGGCGTCCCCTGCGGCCTGTGTCTCTGTGGTTTCAACCGTCTTCTGATTGGTTCTTCGGAACCTAAACGGCGGGAAAATTGAATATATAAGAGGGGTTTTCGCCGTGATTAAGTTGAAGCTGAAACATCCGAGCTCCCGCCCGCCCAATCCCTATTTTATGTATTTTGAGAGACTGTCGCGATGCTTTGTTAGAGGGAAATGGTCACCCATGAATGCTGGATGGACTAGGTTCATTGGTGATTATTATTTTGGTATTTGAATTATTTGCTTATATTTTATTGATTTGGTTATGATTATTGATCTTGGTTAAATATGTTTATTGTTATTTAAATTGATTTAATTAATAATTTAATATTTGGAAATTAACCGTTAATAAACATCGCAGCCTTATTTATCCACAGGATTGTGTTGTGTCTTTTCTTTTACTGCTAAGTCTATAGGTTTTGGTTTGGTTTTATAGGTCATGTTCGGAATTGGGACTATGACACCATGAAGAGAAGCCCAGGTCACAGGTCAAAGACACAGAAATACTGTCTGACAGAGACCATCCTGGAGTTCGACAAAGCAATGCACCAGCTACTGTCATTGCCCCTCTAATCCTAGGAACCGATGTCCCAACCAGTATTGGACAAGGTAATCTGCAGAGGAATGAAAAAAGTGTGCTAAGTCAAAGTGAGCACCCCATATGCAACACTCAGGAAGGGCCAGGGCTGGTATCACTGGTGATTATATCCGATGTGGCCGCCTTGCAGGGAGTCCTTTGGTCCCAAATGTGCACAAAATCTCCCTTTTTGATGTCCCCGATTACCCGCCCCCACGTGATATCTGACAATAACAACAGACAACCAGGCTTCGGGGGTAATCGTTGCTCTTTTTACTAGCAGGACGAGTTGATACAAATATACAGATGACGGAGTGATTCTTCACATACAATACAGCGATCTTTATAGACAGTGTCCACTTAATCAGGTGATGGAGCTTTGAGCAAGAATACCTTGGACTTGGTTAACTCGTAGTAGCTTGGGAAGTTAAACTTGCATATACTTGTAGGGATGGCCTGTATCCAGGGGGTTAGACCTCAACAAAGCTGGGTACACGTATATAGAAGAGGAGATACAAGTTACCGACGGCGGGCGACCCTCAATTTCCATCGAACTAGCTATGGGCTCCTTTAAATATAGATTTGTCCCAAAGACTTACTTGCATAGCGAAATACGTGTGGAGTTCCCAGATGTATGGATACAGGACGGCCTACTCGTAGAGAAGTGGAGCTTCAGAGGAAAACACTCCCTGAGGAACATCTTGGAGGCAGAGGAAAAGGCATCTCTGCTTGGAGATTCAGAAGAAAGTATTCTCTGAGAAGAAGCTTGGGTACAGAGGAAAAGACGTCTCTGTTACAATTTCCCGGAGACTTAGCTGCCATTTTTACAGCTTCCCATGTGCTCAGCTCCACACCAAAAGACAAAAAGTTCCCAACCCCCTCTCTAGAGTGGGCGGTCACTCAGCTCCACCTCCAGGCCAGCCAAGCTCCTTTGAGTGGTCCTGGAGGTCACCTAATTATAATGGACACTCCCTTTACAGTGCCAGCTCAAATTACAATGACAAAGTATAGGCAGGTGTAGTTCACAAAAACATCCACAAGATGGCGCATGCTCTGGTGAAATATAGAAGGAATGACGGGGGAGGAATCTTTTTACCTTATGTGCAAATGTCCATATCATCTCGGTCTGCAAGGACGATTAGAGGGAATTGGACTAGCAGTACCGGGACATTACATACACCCCCACTAAGAAAAGAGCCGTCCTCGGCGACTAACTAGCACGGAGGAACCTAGGGAGAGGGAACGCACACAGGTAGTGGGGTTGGATACCTGATAAACAATAAACAGAATAATGGCAAACAATAATATGACACGACTTATGTAAAAGAACGATACCCCGTGATTATATGCAAAACCAAAACATAATAAACAGTGGAAACATAATGCCAATAGGTGGGTAGAGTCTCTTTCAGCAATAGGGCATTGTCCATGGAAAGGCTCAGGGTAGGCACTATGTGGCAAAATACAGTCCTCAGTAGTCCATAGGCTGTAGAGAAATATGTAATACAAAACAAGAACATAACAAAATGCTTGGGATTACCCAGGTACGGAGGCTTAAACGGTTGCAAACTAACTAATTAGTAAGAACATAGGTATATGAAAGAGGCAAAGTATATATACATGAAAGGATATGGTTGCTCAGTCTCTATAGCGAGCTGGTAGAGTTCACCTGGGGGTTTGCTCTGATCGCCTCAGCACTTGGTCTTCTACATGCGCAGGAACACTGGAAACTGGAACTCCATCTTGTGCCGGTTCAGGAGCAGCAATTGGAGTAGCAACACTGGAGTGCAGAATTCCATCTTGTGTTGGTTCAGGAGCAGCAATTGGAGCAGCAACTCTGGAGTCCGGAATTCCATCTTGTGTTGGTTCAGGAGCAGCAACTGGAACAGGAACATGAGTCGGGATAGAAACCGGAACAGGGACAAACTGGTAACAGCCTGGGATAAGAAATTGAGATCTGAAAATCGATTCATCTACAGACGGCTGTCTTGGAGGAGTTGCCATCACAGGAACTGGTTGGTAGACAGTTGTAGCTTGTGGTGGTGCTGACATTTTTGCAAAAATTAGGATACTGTCTCTTTAAGTAACATAATAAGACTTCTGTCTCTTTGAAGACAGGCAAACTTCAGCAAATACAAAGTCACTTTATAAAATGCACTTATCTGTATCCCAGGAATGGCAGATAACAGCAGACAATGGCAGTTGAGGTTCTGGTAGAAGTGATGAAGCAGGAGCTGCCAGCAGGATGAAGATCACTTTGATCCTTGAAGAGATAAGGAGTCTCTGCCAAAGGATTGGGGGCAGGGAAGCTGGAGTCTTGTTACAGTTGGGATGGATTTGGATTCAGTGCTTTAGTAAAGATGGCGACACCCAGTTTGGGCACGTGGGGGAAGTTTGGTGGGTGGAGTTTACTCCAGTAGTTAGGCAATCCAAAATGGTGGAATGTACAGTCACACAGCATGGGATACAACAACAGAGTTTCAATAAGGCTTTCACCCCCACTTTGTAGAAAGCACTGGTGATTTAGGTTATGCTGAGAGCAGTAGTTCTACAGAGATAACATACAGTCTTTGAGGCAGGCACACAGAGACAATGCTTTCACCCCCACTTTGTAGAGAGTACTGGTGATTGCGGTTAGTCTGGGAGCAGTAGTTCTCCAGAAGCAACATACAGTTTTTTTAGGCAGGCACATAGGCACAATCCTGTTCGTGACGCCACAAAAAGGTAAAAGGTTTGCAACACTCAGGAAGGGCCAGGGCTGGTATCACTGGTGATTATATCCGATGTGGCCGCCTTGCAGGGAGTCCCTGGGTCCCAAATGTGCACAAAATCTCCCTTTTTGATGTCCCCGATTACCCGCCCCCACGTGATATCTGACAATAACAACAGACAACCAGGCTTCGGGGGTAATCGTTGCTCTTTTTACTAGCAGGACGAGTTGATACAAATATACAGATGACGGAGTGATTCTTCACATACAATACAGCGATCTTTATAGACAGTGTCCACTTAATCAGGTGATGGAGCTTTGAGCAAGAATACCTTGGACTTGGTTAACTCGTAGTAGCTTGGGAAGTTAAACTTGCATATACTTGTAGGGATGGCCTGTATCCAGGGGGTTAGACCTCAACAAAGCTGGGTACACGTATATAGAAGAGGAGATACAAGTTATCGACGGCGGGCGACCCTCAATTTCCGTCGAACTAGCTATGGGCTCCTTTAAATATAGAATTGTCCCAAAGACTTACTTGCATAGCGAAATACGTGTGGAGTTCCCAGATGTATGGATACAGGACGGCCTACTCGTAGAGAAGTGGAGCTTCAGAGGAAAACACTCCCTGAGGAACATCTTGGAGGCAGAGGAAAAGGCATCTCTGCTTGGAGATTCAGAAGAAAGTATTCTCTGAGAAGAAGCTTGGGTACAGAGGAAAAGACGTCTCTGTTACAATTTCCCGGAGACTTAGCTGCCATTTTTACAGCTTCCCATGTGCTCAGCTCCACACCAAAAGACAAAAAGTTCCCAACCCCCTCTCTAGAGTGGGCGGTCACTCAGCTCCGCCTCCAGGCCAGCCAAGCTCCCTTGAGTGGTCCTGGAGGTCACCTAATTATAATGGACACTCCCTTTACAGTGCCAGCTCAAATTACAATGACAAAGTATAGGCAGGTGTAGTTCACAAAAATATCCACAAGATGGTGCATGCTCTGGTGAAATATAGAAGGAATGACGGGGGAGGAATCTTTTTACCTTATGTGCAAATGCCCATATCATCTCAGTCTGCAAGGACGATTAGAGGGAATTGGACTAGCAATATTACTTGTACATTGTATTCACTGTAATGTTACTACTAGCACCCCCCTCTCCCCACTGCCTGAGGCAGACGATCAAAAGATGAACACCATCCAACCCCCCCCCCCCAGGTACTCAGTCTGGGGGAAGGAGGGGCGTCTTTTGATCGTCCGCCTCAGGCAGCAAGAAGGCTAGGTTCACCACTGGGTTATACATATACGTATAGGTTATATATGCAGGTTATACAGCTACATATAGGTTATATGCAGGTACGTATAGGTTATTCATGTACATATAGGTTATACATGCAGGTACATACAAGTTATACATGTACATATAGGTTATACATGCAGGTACATACAAGTTATACATGTACATATAGGTTATACATGTACATACAGGTTATACATGTACATATAGGTTATACATGCAGGTACATACAAGTTATACATGTACATATAGGTTATACTTTACATGTACATATAGGTTATACAAGCAGGTACATACAGGTTATACATGTACATATAGGTTATACATGCAGGTACATACAGGTTATACATGTACATATAGGTTATACATGCAGGTACATACAGGTTATACATGTACATATACATTATACATGCAGGTACATACAAGTTATACATGAACATATAGGTTATACATGTAGGTACATACAGGTTATACATTTACATATAGGTTATACATGCAGGTACATACAGGTTATACATGTACAGTGTTGGCCAAAAGTCAGATAATACTCGTTTTCTTCCAGAAAATGATTGCAAGCACAAACTCTTTGGTATTAATATCTTCATTTATTTTGCTTGCAATGAAAAAACACAAAAGAGAATGGAAAAAAAAAAGTCAAATCATTGATCATTTTACACAAAACTCCAAAAATGCACCAAACAAAAGTATTGGCCCCCTCAGCCTAATACTTGGTAGCACAACCTTTAGACAAAATAACTCCGAACAACCGCTTCCGGTAACCAGCAATCAGTTTCTTACAATGCTCTGCTGGAATTTTAGACCATTCTTCTTTGGCAAACTGCTCCAGGTCCCCCCTGAGATGTGAAGGGGGCCTTCTCCAAACTGCCATCAAGAGATCTCGCCACAGGTGTTCTATGGGATTCAGGTCTGGACTCATTGTTGGCCACTAGAGATGAGCGAGTACTGTTCGAAACGGCAGTTTCGAATAGCACGCACCCATAGGAATGAATGGACGCAGCTGGCACGCAGGGTGTTAAGCGGCAGGACGCCAGCCCCGTCTGCGTGCCGGCCGGCTCCATTCATTCCTATGGGTGCGTGCTATTCAAAACTGCCATTTCGAACAGTACTCGTTCATCTCTACTGGCCACTTTACAAGTCTCCAGTGCTTTCTCTAAAACCATTTTCTAGTGCTTTTTGAAGTGTGTTTTGGGTCATTGTCCTGCTGGAAGACCCATGACCTCTGAGGGAGACCCAGCTTTCTCACACTGGGCCCTACATTATGCTGCAAAATGTGTTGGTAGTCTTCAGACTTCATAATGCCATGCACACGGTCAAGCAGTCCAGTGCCAGAGGCAGCAAAGCAACCCCAAAACATCAGGGAACCTCTGCCATGTTTGACTGTAGGGACCGTTTTCTTTTCTTTGAAGGCCTCTTTTTTTTCCTATAAATTCTATGTTGATGCCTTTTCCCAAAAAGCTCTACTTTTGTCTCATCTGACCAGAGAACATTCTTCCAAAACATTTTTGGCTTTCTCAGGTAAGTTTTGGCAAACTCCAGCCTGGCTTTTTTATGTCTCTGGGTAAGAAGTGGGGTCTTCCTGGGTATCCTACCATACAGTCCCTTTTCATTCAGACGCCGACGGATAGTACGGGTTGACACTGTTGTACCCTCGGATTGCAGGGCAGCTTGAACTAGTTTGGATGTTAGTCGAGGTTCTTTATCAACCATCTGCACAATCTTGCGTTGAAATCTCTTGTCAATTTTTCTTTTCCGTCCACATCTAGGGAGGTTAGCCACAGTGCCATGGGCTTTAAACTTCTTGATGACACTGCGCACGGTAGACACAGGAACATTCAGGTCTTTGGAGATGGACTTGTAGCCTTGAGATTGCTCATGCTTCCTCATAATTTTGCTTCTCAAGTCCTCAGACAGTTCTTTGGTCTTCTTTCTTTTCTCCATGCTCAATGTGGTACACACAAGGACAGAGGTTGAGTCAACTTTAATCCATTTCAACTGGCTGCAAGTGTGATTTAGTTATTGCCACCACCTGTTAGGTGCCTCAGGTAAGTAACAGGTGCTGTTAATTACACAAATTAGAGAAGCACCACATGAGTTTTCAAACAGTGCCAATAATTTTGTCTACCCCCTTTTGGTTAGATGTGGAATTACAGTATATTCAATTTGGCTTTTTGACAATTCTTTTTGTGGTTTTCCATTGAAGACAAACTAAATGAAGATAATAATACCAAAGAATTTGTGCTTGCAATCATTTTCTGGAAGAAAATGAGTATTATTTGACAGAATTGCAGAGGTACCAATACTTTTGGCCAACACTGTACAAGTTTTGCATGTACATATAGGTTATACATGCAGGTTATAGAGGTACATGTAGGTTATACATGCTGATACATAAAGGTTATACAGGTACATATAGGTTATATGCAGTGGCGTAACTAGGAATGGCGGGGCCCTGTGGCGAACCTTTGACATGCCCCCCCCCCGACCGACGCTGAAGACCCCAACCCCCCCCACATTCCTGCCCCATAGTTGCCCCTGCACTCAGCATTATACCCCATAGTGGCCCCATCACCCAGTATTATACCCCATAGTTGCCCCTGCACACAGCATTATACCCCATAGTGGCCCCCTCACTCAGTATTATGCCCCATAGAGGCCCCATCACCCAGTATTATTCCCCATAGTGACCCCATCACCCAGTATTATGCTCCATTGTGGACACCCATTAACAATTATTATATTCTGGGGTCTTTTCAGACCCCAGAGTATAATAATCGGAGACCGAGAGGGGGATACAAACATAAACACTGTTACTTACCTATCCCTGCGCTCCCTGCTGTCGGCTATCTTCAATGACGCCAGGGACTTCATGTGACTGGGGGCCTGCGTCGCAACGCATAAAGATGCAGGCCCCGGTCACGTGACGTCTGAGACGTCACACAAGTAGGCCCTGAAGCCTTCTCGGAGCGTGGAGAGGTAAGTAACACTGTTTGTTATGTTCGCTTACTTCTCCCGGTGTAACAGGCCAGAGTAACCCTGTCCCAGATTAACCCCGGGTATTATTTGGCCTAGACCAGAATATACCCCGGGGTATAAACTGGTCTAGGCCAAACTATACCCCGGGGTGTAAAATAACCTAGGCCAAACTATACCCCTCCAGGCCAGATTATACCTATCTAACATGGAATCTGGGGTTAAAGTGGCCTAGGCCTTGACATATTGGTGCACGTCATTCTTCATTCCCTTCCAGTAATAACGGTCAGAGATTTTGGCTAAAGTTTTAGCTCTGCCAAAATGGCCTCCAGATATTGGGTTGTCATGACAGGCCTTCAGGATATTTGGCAGTCTGCTTTTAGTGAGAACCTTCTTTTCCCCATGATAAACAATTCCTCCTTGTGCACGATATGGCTTTGCTGTTTGTCTGAACTGAGACTTGGCATTTCCACGTTTCTCTGGAGGTAGATCATAGGTCCACTGAGGGTACTTTTGTTGTGTTGCAGTGTAGAATCTCAAAAGCTGGTCATACAGTTGGTCTTCCATGTTTGTCAAAATTGGAAAAAGTTTGGTGTCATAGAGAGCAGAGAGAAACATACATAGCAAGTAATAGTACATAAAATTAACTATGCACTGATGGGACAGCGCCATCTACTGTTGGTTTAGATCTGCACACTTTTCAACAAATTAGAGAGGGTGAGTAAAAGGGTTGTGACTAAATACTAGACGCCGTAAGGACCTGGTCCTTACGGCGTCTAGTATTTAGCCAGCTCAGTGTGAGCTGTCTATTTCCCATTACTGGTAAGGACCTTTTTGCCCCCTAGTGGTCAGGTCCTTAACTGAGATAGTATTTAGCCAGCTCACAGTGATTTGGCTAAATACTGTGCTCCAGAGGGACCAGGTCCTCACCAGTGATGGTATTTAGCCAACTTTATGTGAGCCGTCTATTTCCCATCATTTGTAGGGACCATTTTTGCCCCTATTGGTCGGTTCTGAATTCTTATAGTATTCACAGTGAATTGGCTAAACCCCGCTCTCTGTAAGGACCTTTATAATAACAGGGCTCTGGCTTCAGTAATGTTTGTAAATCTCACAATAAAGGGACAAGATTAAATCGTAAAAATTTTAAGATAAGACACATATTATCTTTATTATTCCAACAATTGTTTGAAATCAATAAAAGATGGAAAAAAAACATTTTCAGCAAAAAGTGTGACTGACTTAAAAGGTTTCATCCTGGTGAGATGATTAGTTCTGCATTGCTTGATGGGATTGCGGCCGCGTATGAAAGGCCTCTACACAGCACTATGTTTGGTTTTGGAGATATCTTGGACCTGAAAAACGTCCCTTAACTGGTCTAGCTCTAGCCACTGTCCAATGTCAGTTGCCTGATAAGAGAGAGCAATAGACTGCTTGCTGCATGGGCTTATTGTGCGGTCAATCTACCTACCCCCAGCAGCTTGATACGGCCGATAAGAAGGAGCAGAGGACGTTTGCCAGTCCAGCAGCCAGCCTAAAACAGCTACCATAGGAAAGCTCTGATTTAAAAAAAAAAAAAGGTAAGTTGGTCACAGTGAGATGTTTTGTTTTTTTTTCTCTTTGATGTTATTTATTGATTTCTTTATTTCTTTTCTTTCGACATACCATCTATATGACCACCTTACCCAATGATATAAGCCAAGCACATTCTCTATTTATGTCCCGCTTGGGAGTCCTACCTTGGACTTATGGAGAGACGAGAATTTTTATTTTTTTTTTCCTTCTTCTTCTAACAAGAGAGTTGGAAGATTCCTGACTAAAAAACATCATCCGAGCACTCCTACCCAAATTTTCACTGCTATACAAAGCCTTAAATCACGGAGAAATGGGGGCAAGATTTCTCGTGACATCAGCTCATTTGCATACATGTCTCCCATTGGCTGGCTGCTGGAACTCTGTGCATGCAATGTTCTGTGCAGAATGCAAGAGCTGCAACAGGGCTGGCCACTTATCTAGTGCTTCTTGCAGGTGAGCAAGCACACTTCCTCTGGAGTATTATTATTATTTTTTTTCTTTTGACATAGCATTCAGGTATGGTAACAATATGGCATTATTTTGCATTGACATCTGTTACCACCTCATCATACTGTCAGGATTTTTCTAATTCTCAAAATTTAACAAAGTAATCAATCAACAATATTTTACAGAAAGGAAACAAAAACAGCTTACTTTAGCAAGTGTTTCCATTTTCAAAACTTCCACATGCCTTCAGTGTCAACACTGAAGGAAAAACGTATAGTCTTTCATGTACTAATGAGCAATTTCTTTCTTGAGAGTCTCATAGATATTAAGACAGTAGCCCCTGTCATAAAACGACACATCATAGGTGCTTATATGTGAGAATTGCTGAATGCAAAAAACTCTATCCAGGTCT
This sequence comes from Leptodactylus fuscus, assembly GCF_031893055.1. Lineage (NCBI taxonomy): Eukaryota > Metazoa > Chordata > Amphibia > Anura > Leptodactylidae > Leptodactylus > Leptodactylus fuscus. Next base: position 394,110 of record NW_027440735.1, on the reverse strand, counting down.
ACCTTAAGCAGCTTCTCCAAGATCATCTGAATGACATGGCGCAAGCCGAGGTCCCCAGCGTCATTTCTTGAACACACAAAGCGGATGGTATGACGTTCACCGGATCTTCTTTCAAATTCCATCTTGACAAGTAAGAAATGCCCAAGGCACGGAAATTGGTCCAAATCCTTCGGTTGGTAAGGGCGGACCCCTGATCACACCGTCCACTCAGCCCAGACACTTGGCCTGAGCCAAAAGGCCGAGAAGCGATCCTCTCCCCAGCCTGAAATGGCTGATAACAGGGAGCAGTAGACTGCATACACCTGTTCTACGCTCAGCCTTTGCCAAGACTGGATCGGCTGATAACAGAGAGCAATAGATGTCTGCCCGTCCTCTGCTCAGTGTCTCTCCAGCCTGACATGACTGAGAAAGAGAGCAAAGCAAAGTTAAAGGGAGTGTGTTAGGTATAAATAAACAATAACCGTGACATGCAGGGGCTTTAAAACAGCAGTGCAAACATACCTTTAAGATCGCAGCGCGCAGTAGCAATGTAGCAATAAGCATCTTTTTACGGATATGCAAATCAGCCATAAGTGCACCGGGGAGGGAAGGAAGGAGGAGGGCTCTTCACTTACCTCTTTGCCTACAGATAGTCGCAAGGGCTCGGCATGTCTTCTAAAATTGCTGCCTGAAGTCGACCCCCCCCAGGGCCCAGCGCCCAGCCAGCCCGCCACCCGTTACCGTATGCAAATCTAGCTAATCGGGCTGTGCCCCATGCACTTACAGGCTGATTTGCATATTGAAAAAAAAGATGATTAGTTCTGCATTGCTTGATGGGATTGCGGCCGCGTATGAAAGGCCTCTACACAGCACTATGTTTGGTTTTGGAGATATCTTGGACCTGAAAAACGTCCCTTAACTGGTCTAGCTCTAGCCGCTGTCCAATGTCAGTTGCCTGATAAGAGAGAGCAATAGATTGCTTGCTGCATGGGCTTATTGTGCAGTCAATCTACCTACCCCCAGCAGCTTGATACGGCCGATAAGAAGGAGCAGCGGAGGTTTGCCAGTCCAGCAGCCAGCCTAAAACAGCTACCATAAGAAAGCTCTGATTTAAAAAAAAAAAAGAAAAAAAAAAAAGAAAAAAGGTAGGTTGGTCACAGTGAGATGTTTTTCTTGTCTGTGATGTTACTTCTGATGTTATTTCTTTCTTTCTTTATTTCTTTTCTTTTGACATACCATCTATATGACCACCTTACCCAATTATATAAGCCAAGCACATTCTCTATTTATGTCCCGCTTGGGAGTCCTACCTTGGACTTATGGAGAGACGAGAATTTTTATTTTTTTTCCTTCTTCTTCTAACAAGAGAGTTGGAAGATTCCTGACTAAAAAACATCATCCGAGCACTCCTACCCAAATTTTCACTGCTATACAAAGCCTTAAATCACGGAGAAATGGGGGCAAGATTTCTCGTGACATCAGCTCATTTGCATACATGTCTCCCATTGGCTGGCTGCTGGAACTCTGTGCATGCAATGTTCTGTGCAGAATGCAAGAGCTGCAACAGGGCTGGCCACTTATCTAGTGCTTCTTGCAGGTGAGCAAGCACACTTCCTCTGGAGTATTATTATTATTTTTTTTCTTTTGACATAGCATTCAGGTATGGTAACAATATGGCATTATTTTGCATTGACATCTGTTACCACCTCATCATACTGTCAGGATTTTTCTAATTCTCAAAATTTAACAAAGTAATCAATCAACAATATTTTACAGAAAGGAAACAAAAACAGCTTACTTTAGCAAGTGTTTCCATTTTCAAAACTTCCACATGCCTTCAGTGTCAACACTGAAGGAAAAACGTATAGTCTTTCATGTACTAATGAGCAATTTCTTTCTTGAGAGTCTCATAGATATTAAGACAGTAGCCCCTGTCATAAAACGACACATCATAGGTGCTTATATGTGAGAATTGCTGAATGCAAAAAACTCTATCCAGGTCTACCTTAAGCAGCTTCTCCAAGATCATCTGAATGACATGGCGCAAGCCGAGGTCCCCAGCGTCATTTCTTGAACACACAAAGCGGATGGTATGACGTTCACCGGATCTTCTTTCAAATTCCATCTTGACAAGTAAGAAATGCCCAAGGCACGGAAATTGGTCCAAATCCTTCGGTTGGTAAGGGCGGACCCCTGATCACACCGTCCACTCAGCCCAGACACTTGGCCTGAGCCAAAAGGCCGAGAAGCGATCCTCTCCCCAGCCTGAAATGGCTGATAACAGGGAGCAGTAGACTGCATACACCTGTTCTACGCTCAGCCTTTGCCAAGACTGGAACGGCTGATAACAGAGAGCAATAGATGTCTGCCCGTCCTCTGCTCAGTGTCTCTCCAGCCTGACATGACTGAGAAAGAGAGCAAAGCAAAGTTAAAGGGAGTGTGTTAGGTATAAATAAACAATAACCGTGACATGCAGGGGCTTTAAAACAGCAGTGCAAACATACCTTTAAGATCGCAGCGCGCGGTAGCAATGTAGCGATAAGCATCTTTTTACGGATATGCAAATCAGCCATAAGTGCACCGGGGAGGGAAGGAAGGAGGAGGGCTCTTCACTTACCTCTTTGCCTACAGATAGTCGCAAGGGCTCGGCATGTCTTCTAAAATTGCTGCCTGAAGTCGACCCCCCCCAGGGCCCAGCGCCCAGCCAGCCCGCCACCCGTTACCGTATGCAAATCTAGCTAATCGGGCTGTGCCCCATGCACTTACAGGCTGATTTGCATATTGAAAAAAAAGATGATTAGTTCTGCATTGCTTGATGGGATTGCGGCCGCGTATGAAAGGCCTCTACACAGCACTATGTTTGGTTTTGGAGATATCTTGGACCTTAAAAACGTCCCTTAACTGGTCTAGCTCTAGCCGCTGTCCAATGTCAGTTGCCTGATAAGAGAGAGCAATAGATTGCTTGCTGTATGGGCTTATTGTGCAGTCAATCTACCTACCCCCAGCAGCTTGATACGGCCGATAAGAAGGAGCAGCGGACGTTTGCCAGTCCAGCAGCCAGCCTAAAACAGCTACCATAAGAAAGCTCTGATTTAAAAAAAAAAAAGAAAAAAAAAAACAAGAAAAAAGGTAGGTTGGTCACAGTGAGATGTTTTTTTTGTCTGTGATGTTACTTCTGATGTTATTCCTTTTTTTTATTTATTTCTTTTCTTTTGACATACCATCTATATGACCACCTTACCCAATGATATAAGTCAAGCACATTCTCTATTTATGTCCCGCTTGGGAGTCCTACCTTGGACTTATGGAGAGACGAGAATTTATATTTTTTTTTTCCTTCTTCTTCTAACAAGAGAGTTGGAAGATTCCTGACTAAAAAACATCATCCGAGCACTCCTACCCAAATTTTCACTGCTATACAAAGCCTTAAATCACGGAGAAATGGGGGCGAGATGGCTCGTGACATCAGCTCATTTGCATACATGTCTCCCATTGGCTGGCTGCTGGAACTCTGTGCATGCAATGTTCTGTGCAGAATGCAAGAGCTGCAACAGGGCTGGCCACTTATCTAGTGCTTCTTGCAGGTGAGCAAGCACACTTCCTCTGGAGTATTATTATTATTTTTTTTTCTTTTGACATAGCATTCAGGTATGGTAACAATATGGCATTATTTTGCATTGACATCTGTTACCACCTCATCATACTGTCAGGATTTTTCTAATTCTCAAAATTTAACAAAGTAATCAATCAACAATATTTTACAGAAAGGAAACAAAAACAACTTACTTTAACAAGTGTTTCCATTTTCAAAACTTCCACATGCCTTCAGTGTCAACATTGAAGGAAAAACGTATAGTCTTTCATGTACTCATGAGCAATTTCTTTCTTGAGAGTCTCATAGATATTAAGACAGTAGCCCCTGTCATAAAACGACACATCATAGGTGCTTATATGTGAGAATTGCTGAATGCAAAAAACTCTATCCAGGTCTACCTTAAGCAGCTTCTCCAAGATCATCTGAATGACATGGCGCAAGCCGAGGTCCCCAGCGTCATTTCTTGAACACACAAAGCGGATGGTATGACGTTCACCGGATCTTCTTTCAAATTCCATCTTGACAAGTAAGAAATGCCCAAGGCACGGAAATTGGTCCAAATCCTTCGGTTGGTAAGGGCGGACCCCTGATCACACCGTCCACTCAGCCCAGACACTTGGCCTGAGCCAAAAGGCCGAGAAGCGATCCTCTCCCCAGCCTGAAATGGCTGATAACAGGGAGCAGTAGACTGCATACACCTGTTCTACGCTCAGCCTTTGCCAAGACTGGAACGGCTGATAACAGAGAGCAATAGATGTCTGCCCGTCCTCTGCTCAGTGTCTCTCCAGCCTGACATGACTGAGAAAGAGAGCAAAGCAAAGTTAAAGGGAGTGTGTTAGGTATAAATAAACAATAACCGTGACATGCAGGGGCTTTAAAACAGCAGTGCAAACATACCTTTAAGATCGCAGCGCGCGGTAGCAATGTAGCGATAAGCATCTTTTTACGGATATGCAAATCAGCCATAAGTGCATCGGGGAGGGAAGGAAGGAAGGAGGAGGGCTCTTCACTTACCTCTTTGCCTACAGATAGTCGCAAGGGCTCGGCATGTCTTCTAAAATTGCTGCCTGAAGTCGACCCCCCCCCCCAGCGCCCAGCGCCCAGCCAGCCCGCCACCCGTTACCGTATGCAAATCTAGCTAATCGGGCTGTGCCCCATGCACTTACAGGCTGATTTGCATATTGAAAAAAAAGATGATTAGTTCTGCATTGCTTGATGGGATTGCGGCCGCGTATGAAAGGCCTCTACACAGCACTATGTTTGGTTTTGGAGATATCTTGGACCTGAAAAACGTCCCTTAACTGGTCTAGCTCTAGCCGCTGTCCAATGTCAGTTGCCTGATAAGAGAGAGCAATAGATTGCTTGCTGTATGGGCTTATTGTGCAGTCAATCTACCTACCCCCAGCAGCTTGATACGGCCGATAAGAAGGAGCAGCGGACGTTTGCCAGTCCAGCAGCCAGCCTAAAACAGCTACCATAAGAAAGCTCTGATTTAAAAAAAAAAAAAAAAGAAAAAAAAAAAGGTAAGTTGGTCACAGTGAGATGTTTTTTTTGTTTGTGATGTTACTTCTGATGTTATTTCTTTCTTTCTTTATTTCTTTTCTTTTGACATACCATCTATATGACCACCTTACCCAATGATATAAGCCAAGCACATTCTCTATTTATGTCCCACTTGGGAGTCCTACCTTGGACTTATGGAGAGACGAGAAATTTTATTTTTTTTTCCTTCTTCTTCTAACAAGAGAGTTGGAAGATTCCTGACTAAAAAACATCATCCGAGCACTCCTACCCAAATTTTCACTGCTATACAAAGCCTTAAATCACGGAGAAATGGGGGCGAGATGGCTCGTGACATCAGCTCATTTGCATACATGTCTCCCATTGGCTGGCTGCTGGAACTCTGTGCATGCAATGTTCTGTGCAGAATGCAAGAGCTGCAACAGGGCTGGCCACTTATCTAGTGCTTCTTGCAGGTGAGCAAGCACACTTCCTCTGGAGTATTATTATTTTTTTTTTTCTTTTGACATAGCATTCAGGTATGGTAACAATATGGCATTATTTTGCATTGACATCTGTTACCACCTCATCATACTGTCAGGATTTTTCTAATTCTCAAAATTTAACAAAGTAATCAATCAACAATATTTTACAGAAAGGAAACAAAAACAGCTTACTTTAACAAGTGTTTCCATTTTCAAAACGTCCACATGCCTTCAGTGTCAACATTGAAGGAAAAACGTATAGTCTTTCATGTACTCATGAGCAATTTCTTTCTTGAGAGTCTCATAGATATTAAGACAGTAGCCCCTGTCATAAAACGACACATCATAGGTGCTTATATGTGAGAATTGCTGAATGCAAAAAAGTCTATCCAGGTCTACCTTAAGCAGCTTCTCCAAGATCATCTGAATGACATGGCGCAAGCCGAGGTCCCCAGCGTCATTTCTTGAACACACAAAGCGGATGGTATGACGTTCACCGGATCTTCTTTCAAATTCCATCTTGACAAGTAAGAAATGCCCAAGGCACGGAAATTGGTCCAAATCCTTCGGTTGGTAAGGGCGGACCCCTGATCACACCGTCCACTCAGCCCAGACACTTGGCCTGAGCCAAAAGGCCGAGAAGCGATCCTCTCCCCAGCCTGAAATGGCTGATAACAGGGAGCAGTAGACTGCATACACCTGTTCTACGCTCAGCCTTTGCCAAGACTGGAACGGCTGATAACAGAGAGCAATAGATGTCTGCCCGTCCTCTGCTCAGTGTCTCTCCAGCCTGACATGACTGAGAAAGAGAGCAAAGCAAAGTTAAAGGGAGTGTGTTAGGTATAAATAAACAATAACCGTGACATGCAGGGGCTTTAAAACAGCAGTGCAAACATACCTTTAAGATCGCAGCGCGCAGTAGCAATGTAGCGATAAGCATCTTTTTACGGATATGCAAATCAGCCATAAGTGCACCGGGGAGGGAAGGAAGGAGGAGGGCTCTTCACTTACCTCTTTGCCTACAGATAGTCGCAAGGGCTCGGCATGTCTTCTAAAATTGCTGCCTGAAGTCGACCCCCCCCAGGGCCCAGCGCCCAGCCAGCCCGCCACCCGTTACCGTATGCAAATCTAGCTAATCGGGCTGTGCCCCATGCACTTACAGGCTGATTTGCATATTGAAAAAAAAGATGATTAGTTCTGCATTGCTTGATGGGATTGCGGCCGCGTATGAAAGGCCTCTACACAGCACTATGTTTGGTTTTGGAGATATCTTGGACCTGAAAAACGTCCCTTAACTGGTCTAGCTCTAGCCGCTGTCCAATGTCAGTTGCCTGATAAGAGAGAGCAATAGATTGCTTGCTGCATGGGCTTATTGTGCAGTCAGTCTACCTACCCCCAGCAGCTTGATACGGCTGATAAGAAGGAGCAGCGGAGGTTTGCCAGTCCAGCAGCCAGCCTAAAACAGCTACCATAAGAAAGCTCTGATTTAAAAAAAAAAAAAGAAAAAAAAAAGAAAAAAGGTAGGTTGGTCACAGTGAGATGTTTTTTTTGTCTGTGATGTTACTTCTGATGTTATTTCTTTCTTTCTTTATTTCTTTTCTTTTGACATACCATCTATATGACCACCTTACCCAATGATATAAGCCAAGCACATTCTCTATTTATGTCCCGCTTGGGAGTCCTACCTTGGACTTATGGAGAGACGAGAATTTTTATTTTTTTTCCTTCTTCTTCTAACAAGAGAGTTGGAAGATTCCTGACTAAAAAACATCATCCGAGCACTCCTACCCAAATTTTCACTGCTATACAAAGCCTTAAATCACGGAGAAATGGGGGCGAGATGGCTCGTGACATCAGCTCATTTGCATACATGTCTCCCATTGGCTGGCTGCTGGAACTCTGTGCATGCAATGTTCTGTGCAGAATGCAAGAGCTGCAACAGGGCTGGCCACTTATCTAGTGCTTCTTGCAGGTGAGCAAGCACACTTCTTCTGGAGTATTATTATTATTTTTTTTTCTTTTGACATAGCATTCAGGTATGGTAACAATATGGCATTATTTTGCATTGACATCTGTTACCACCTCATCATACTGTCAGGATTTTTCTAATTCTCAAAATTTAACAAAGTAATCAATCAACAATATTTTACAGAAAGGAAACAAAAACAGCTTACTTTAACAAGTGTTTCCATTTTCAAAACTTCCACATGCCTTCAGTGTCAACATTGAAGGAAAAACGTATAGTCTTTCATGTACTCATGAGCAATTTCTTTCTTGAGAGTCTCATAGATATTAAGACAGTAGCCCCTGTCATAAAACGACACATCATAGGTGCTTATATGTGAGAATTGCTGAATGCAAAAAACTCTATCCAGGTCTACCTTAAGCAGCTTCTCCAAGATCATCTGAATGACATGGCGCAAGCCGAGGTCCCCAGCGTCATTTCTTGAACACACAAAGCGGATGGTATGACGTTCACCGGATCTTCTTTCAAATTCCATCTTGACAAGTAAGAAATGCCCAAGGCACGGAAATTGGTCCAAATCCTTCGGTTGGTAAGGGCGGACCCCTGATCACACCGTCCACTCAGCCCAGACACTTGGCCTGAGCCAAAAGGCCGAGAAGCGATCCTCTCCCCAGCCTGAAATGGCTGATAACAGGGAGCAGTAGACTGCATACACCTGTTCTACGCTCAGCCTTTGCCAAGACTGGAACGGCTGATAACAGAGAGCAATAGATGTCTGCCCGTCCTCTGCTCAGTGTCTCTCCAGCCTGACATGACTGAGAAAGAGAGCAAAGCAAAGTTAAAGGGAGTGTGTTAGGTATAAATAAACAATAACCGTGACATGCAGGGGCTTTAAAACAGCAGTGCAAACATACCTTTAAGATCGCAGCGCGCGGTAGCAATGTAGCGATAAGCATCTTTTTACGGATATGCAAATCAGCCATAAGTGCACCGGGGAGGGAAGGAAGGAAGGAGGGCTCTTCACTTACCTCTTTGCCTACAGATAGTCGCAAGGGCTCGGCATGTCTTCTAAAATTGCTGCCTGAAGTCGACCCCCCCCCCCAGCGCCCAGCGCCCAGCCAGCCCGCCACCCGTTACCGTATGCAAATCTAGCTAATCGGGCTGTGCCCCATGCACTTACAGGCTGATTTGCATATTGAAAAAAAAGATGATTAGTTCTGCATTGCTTGATGGGATTGCGGCCGCGTATGAAAGGCCTCTACACAGCACTATGTTTGGTTTTGGAGATATCTTGGACCTGAAAAACGTCCCTTAACTGGTCTAGCTCTAGCCGCTGTCCAATGTCAGTTGCCTGATAAGAGAGAGCAATAGATTGCTTGCTGTATGGGCTTATTGTGCAGTCAATCTACCTACCCCCAGCAGCTTGATACGGCCGATAAGAAGGAGCAGCGGATGTTTGCCAGTCCAGCAGCCAGCCTAAAACAGCTACCATAAGAAAGCTCTGATTTAAAAAAAAAGAAAAAAAAAAAAGGTAAGTTGGTCACAGTGAGATGTTTTTTTTGTTTGTGATGTTACTTCTGATGTTATTTCTTTATTTATTTATTTCTTTTCTTTTGACATACCATCTATATGACAGCCTTACCCAATGAAATAAGCCAAGCACATTCTCTATTTATGTCCCGCTTGGGAGTCCTACCTTGGACTTATGGAGAGACGAGAAATTTTATTTTTTTTTCCTTCTTCTTCTAACAAGAGAGTTGGAAGATTCCTGACTAAAAAACATCATCCGAGCACTCCTACCCAAATTTTCACTGCTATACAAAGCCTTAAATCACGGAGAAATGGGGGCGAGATGGCTCGTGACATCAGCTCATTTGCATACATGTCTCCCATTGGCTGGCTGCTGGAACTCTGTGCATGCAATGTTCTGTGCAGAATGCAAGAGCTGCAACAGGGCTGGCCACTTATCTAGTGCTTCTTGCAGGTGAGCAAGCACACTTCCTCTGGAGTATTATTATTTTTTTTTTTCTTTTGACATAGCATTCAGGTATGGTAACAATATGGCATTATTTTGCATTGACATCTGTTACCACCTCATCATACTGTCAGGATTTTTCTAATTCTCAAAATTTAACAAAGTAATCAATCAACAATATTTTACAGAAAGGAAACAAAAACAGCTTACTTTAACAAGTGTTTCCATTTTCAAAACGTCCACATGCCTTCAGTGTCAACATTGAAGGAAAAACGTATAGTCTTTCATGTACTCATGAGCAATTTCTTTCTTGAGAGTCTCATAGATATTAAGACAGTAGCCCCTGTCATAAAACGACACATCATAGGTGCTTATATGTGAGAATTGCTGAATGCAAAAAAGTCTATCCAGGTCTACCTTAAGCAGCTTCTCCAAGATCATCTGAATGACATGGCGCAAGCCGAGGTCCCCAGCGTCATTTCTTGAACACACAAAGCGGATGGTATGACGTTCACCGGATCTTCTTTCAAATTCCATCTTGACAAGTAAGAAATGCCCAAGGCACGGAAATTGGTCCAAATCCTTCGGTTGGTAAGGGCGGACCCCTGATCACACCGTCCACTCAGCCCAGACACTTGGCCTGAGCCAAAAGGCCGAGAAGCGATCCTCTCCCCAGCCTGAAATGGCTGATAACAGGGAGCAGTAGACTGCATACACCTGTTCTACGCTCAGCCTTTGCCAAGACTGGAACGGCTGATAACAGAGAGCAATAGATGTCTGCCCGTCCTCTGCTCAGTGTCTCTCCAGCCTGACATGACTGAGAAAGAGAGCAAAGCAAAGTTAAAGGGAGTGTGTTAGGTATAAATAAACAATAACCGTGACATGCAGGGGCTTTAAAACAGCAGTGCAAACATACCTTTAAGATCGCAGCGCGCAGTAGCAATGTAGCAATAAGCATCTTTTTACGGATATGCAAATCAGCCATAAGTGCACCGGGGAGGGAAGGAAGGAGGAGGGCTCTTCACTTACCTCTTTGCCTACAGATAGTCGCAAGGGCTCGGCATGTCTTCTAAAATTGCTGCCTGAAGTCGACCCCCCCCAGGGCCCAGCGCCCAGCCAGCCCGCCACCCGTTACCGTATGCAAATCTAGCTAATCGGGCTGTGCCCCATGCACTTACAGGCTGATTTGCATATTGAAAAAAAAGATGATTAGTTCTGCATTGCTTGATGGGATTGCGGCCGCGTATGAAAGGCCTCTACACAGCACTATGTTTGGTTTTGGAGATATCTTGGACCTGAAAAACGTCCCTTAACTGGTCTAGCTCTAGCCGCTGTCCAATGTCAGTTGCCTGATAAGAGAGAGCAATAGATTGCTTGCTGCATGGGCTTATTGTGCAGTCAGTCTACCTACCCCCAGCAGCTTGATACGGCTGATAAGAAGGAGCAGCGGAGGTTTGCCAGTCCAGCAGCCAGCCTAAAACAGCTACCATAAGAAAGCTCTGATTTAAAAAAAAAAAAAGAAAAAAAAAAAAGAAAAAAGGTAGGTTGGTCACAGTGAGATGTTTTTTTTGTGTGTGATGTTACTTCTGATGTTATTTCTTTCTTTCTTTATTTCTTTTCTTTTGACATACCATCTATATGACCACCTTACCCAATGATATAAGCCAAGCACATTCTCTATTTATGTCCCGCTTGGGAGTCCTACCTTGGACTTATGGAGAGACGAGAATTTTTATTTTTTTTCCTTCTTCTTCTAACAAGAGAGTTGGAAGATTCCTGACTAAAAAACATCATCCGAGCACTCCTACCCAAATTTTCACTGCTATACAAAGCCTTAAATCACGGAGAAATGGGGGCGAGATGGCTCGTGACATCAGCTCATTTGCATACATGTCTCCCATTGGCTGGCTGCTGGAACTCTGTGCATGCAATGTTCTGTGCAGAATGCAAGAGCTGCAACAGGGCTGGCCACTTATCTAGTGCTTCTTGCAGGTGAGCAAGCACACTTCTTCTGGAGTATTATTATTATTTTTTTTTCTTTTGACATAGCATTCAGGTATGGTAACAATATGGCATTATTTTGCATTGACATCTGTTACCACCTCATCATACTGTCAGGATTTTTCTAATTCTCAAAATTTAACAAAGTAATCAATCAACAATATTTTACAGAAAGGAAACAAAAACAGCTTACTTTAACAAGTGTTTCCATTTTCAAAACTTCCACATGCCTTCAGTGTCAACATTGAAGGAAAAACGTATAGTCTTTCATGTACTCATGAGCAATTTCTTTCTTGAGAGTCTCATAGATATTAAGACAGTAGCCCCTGTCATAAAACGACACATCATAGGTGCTTATATGTGAGAATTGCTGAATGCAAAAAACTCTATCCAGGTCTACCTTAAGCAGCTTCTCCAAGATCATCTGAATGACATGGCGCAAGCCGAGGTCCCCAGCGTCATTTCTTGAACACACAAAGCGGATGGTATGACGTTCACCGGATCTTCTTTCAAATTCCATCTTGACAAGTAAGAAATGCCCAAGGCACGGAAATTGGTCCAAATCCTTCGGTTGGTAAGGGCGGACCCCTGATCACACCGTCCACTCAGCCCAGACACTTGGCCTGAGCCAAAAGGCCGAGAAGCGATCCTCTCCCCAGCCTGAAATGGCTGATAACAGGGAGCAGTAGACTGCATACACCTGTTCTACGCTCAGCCTTTGCCAAGACTGGAACGGCTGATAACAGAGAGCAATAGATGTCTGCCCGTCCTCTGCTCAGTGTCTCTCCAGCCTGACATGACTGAGAAAGAGAGCAAAGCAAAGTTAAAGGGAGTGTGTTAGGTATAAATAAACAATAACCGTGACATGCAGGGGCTTTAAAACAGCAGTGCAAACATACCTTTAAGATCGCAGCGCGCGGTAGCAATGTAGCGATAAGCATCTTTTTACGGATATGCAAATCAGCCATAAGTGCACCGGGGAGGGAAGGAAGGAAGGAGGGCTCTTCACTTACCTCTTTGCCTACAGATAGTCGCAAGGGCTCGGCATGTCTTCTAAAATTGCTGCCTGAAGTCGACCCCCCCCCCCCAGCGCCCAGCGCCCAGCCAGCCCGCCACCCGTTACCGTATGCAAATCTAGCTAATCGGGCTGTGCCCCATGCACTTACAGGCTGATTTGCATATTGAAAAAAAAGATGATTAGTTCTGCATTGCTTGATGGGATTGCGGCCGCGTATGAAAGGCCTCTACACAGCACTATGTTTGGTTTTGGAGATATCTTGGACCTGAAAAACGTCCCTTAACTGGTCTAGCTCTAGCCGCTGTCCAATGTCAGTTGCCTGATAAGAGAGAGCAATAGATTGCTTGCTGTATGGGCTTATTGTGCAGTCAATCTACCTACCCCCAGCAGCTTGATACGGCCGATAAGAAGGAGCAGCGGATGTTTGCCAGTCCAGCAGCCAGCCTAAAACAGCTACCATAAGAAAGCTCTGATTTAAAAAAAAAGAAAAAAAAAACAAGGTAAGTTGGTCACAGTGAGATGTTTTTTTTGTTTGTGATGTTACTTCTGATGTTATTTCTTTCTTCATTTATTGCTTTTCTTTTGACATACCATCTATATGACCACCTTACCCAATGATATAAGCCAAGCACATTCTCTATTTATGTCCCGCTTGGGAGTCCTACCTTGGACTTATGGAGAGACGAGAAATTTTATTTTTTTTTCCTTCTTCTTCTAACAAGAGAGTTGGAAGATTCCTGACTAAAAAACATCATCCAAGCACTCCTACCCAAATTTTCACTGCTATACAAAGCCTTAAATCACGGAGAAATGGGGGCGAGATGGCTCGTGACATCAGCTCATTTGCATACATGTCTCCCATTGGCTGGCTGCTGGAACTCTGTGCATGCAATGTTCTGTGCAGAGTGCAAGAGCTGCAACAGGGCTGGCCACTTATCTAGTGCTTCTTGCAGGTGAGCAAGCACACTTCCTCTGGAGTATTATTATTTTTTTTTTTTCTTTTGACATAGCATTCAGGTATGGTAACAATATGGCATTATTTTGCATTGACATCTGTTACCACCTCATCATACTGTCAGGATTTTTCTAATTCTCAAAATTTAACAAAGTAATCAATCAACAATATTTTACAGAAAGGAAACAAAAACAGCTTACTTTAACAAGTGTTTCCATTTTCAAAACGTCCACATGCCTTCAGTGTCAACATTGAAGGAAAAACGTATAGTCTTTCATGTACTCATGAGCAATTTCTTTCTTGAGAGTCTCATAGATATTAAGACAGTAGCCCCTGTCATAAAACGACACATCATAGGTGCTTATATGTGAGAATTGCTGAATGCAAAAAAGTCTATCCAGGTCTACCTTAAGCAGCTTCTCCAAGATCATCTGAATGACATGGCGCAAGCCGAGGTCCCCAGCGTCATTTCTTGAACACACAAAGCGGATGGTATGACGTTCACCGGATCTTCTTTCAAATTCCATCTTGACAAGTAAGAAATGCCCAAGGCACGGAAATTGGTCCAAATCCTTCGGTTGGTAAGGGCGGACCCCTGATCACACCGTCCACTCAGCCCAGACACTTGGCCTGAGCCAAAAGGCCGAGAAGCGATCCTCTCCCCAGCCTGAAATGGCTGATAACAGGGAGCAGTAGACTGCATACACCTGTTCTACGCTCAGCCTTTGCCAAGACTGGAACGGCTGATAACAGAGAGCAATAGATGTCTGCCCGTCCTCTGCTCAGTGTCTCTCCAGCCTGACATGACTGAGAAAGAGAGCAAAGCAAAGTTAAAGGGAGTGTGTTAGGTATAAATAAACAATAACCGTGACATGCAGGGGCTTTAAAACAGCAGTGCAAACATACCTTTAAGATCGCAGCGCGCAGTAGCAATGTAGCAATAAGCATCTTTTTACGGATATGCAAATCAGCCATAAGTGCACCGGGGAGGGAAGGAAGGAGGAGGGCTCTTCACTTACCTCTTTGCCTACAGATAGTCGCAAGGGCTCGGCATGTCTTCTAAAATTGCTGCCTGAAGTCGACCCCCCCCAGGGCCCAGCGCCCAGCCAGCCCGCCACCCGTTACCGTATGCAAATCTAGCTAATCGGGCTGTGCCCCATGCACTTACAGGCTGATTTGCATATTGAAAAAAAAGATGATTAGTTCTGCATTGCTTGATGGGATTGCGGCCGCGTATGAAAGGCCTCTACACAGCACTATGTTTGGTTTTGGAGATATCTTGGACCTGAAAAACGTCCCTTAACTGGTCTAGCTCTAGCCGCTGTCCAATGTCAGTTGCCTGATAAGAGAGAGCAATAGATTGCTTGCTGCATGGGCTTATTGTGCAGTCAATCTACCTACCCCCAGCAGCTTGATACGGCCGATAAGAAGGAGCAGCGGAGGTTTGCCAGTCCAGCAGCCAGCCTAAAACAGCTACCATAAGAAAGCTCTGATTTAAAAAAAAAAAAGAAAAAAAAAAAAGAAAAAAGGTAGGTTGGTCACAGTGAGATGTTTTTTTTGTCTGTGATGTTACTTCTGATGTTATTTCTTTCTTTATTTATTTCTTTTCTTTCGACATACCATCTATATGACCACCTTACCCAATGATATAAGCCAAGCACATTCTTTATTTATGTCCCGCTTGGGAGTCCTACCTTGGACTTATGGAGAGACGAGAATTTTTATTTTTTTTCCTTCTTCTTCTAACAAGAGAGTTGGAAGATTCCTGACTAAAAAACATCATCCGAGCACTCCTACCCAAATTTTCACTGCTATACAAAGCCTTAAATCACGGAGAAATGGGGGCGAGATGGCTCGTGACATCAGCTCATTTGCATACATGTCTCCCATTGGCTGGCTGCTGGAACTCTGTGCATGCAATGTTCTGTGCAGAGTGCAAGAGCTGCAACAGGGCTGGCCACTTATCTAGTGCTTCTTGCAGGTGAGCAAGCACACTTCTTCTGGAGTATTATTATTATTTTTTTTTCTTTTGACATAGCATTCAGGTATGGTAACAATATGGCATTATTTTGCATTGACATCTGTTACCACCTCATCATACTGTCAGGATTTTTCTAATTCTCAAAATTTAACAAAGTAATCAATCAACAATATTTTACAGAAAGGAAACAAAAACAGCTTACTTTAACAAGTGTTTCCATTTTCAAAACTTCCACATGCCTTCAGTGTCAACATTGAAGGAAAAACGTATAGTCTTTCATGTACTCATGAGCAATTTCTTTCTTGAGAGTCTCATAGATATTAAGACAGTAGCCCCTGTCATAAAACGACACATCATAGGTGCTTATATGTGAGAATTGCTGAATGCAAAAAAGTCTATCCAGGTCTACCTTAAGCAGCTTCTCCAAGATCATCTGAATGACATGGCGCAAGCCGAGGTCCCCAGCGTCATTTCTTGAACACACAAAGCGGATGGTATGACGTTCACCGGATCTTCTTTCAAATTCCATCTTGACAAGTAAGAAATGCCCAAGGCACGGAAATTGGTCCAAATCCTTCGGTTGGTAAGGGCGGACCCCTGATCACACCGTCCACTCAGCCCAGACACTTGGCCTGAGCCAAAAGGCCGAGAAGCGATCCTCTCCCCAGCCTGAAATGGCTGATAACAGGGAGCAGTAGACTGCATACACCTGTTCTACGCTCAGCCTTTGCCAAGACTGGAACGGCTGATAACAGAGAGCAATAGATGTCTGCCCGTCCTCTGCTCAGTGTCTCTCCAGCCTGACATGACTGAGAAAGAGAGCAAAGCAAAGTTAAAGGGAGTGTGTTAGGTATAAATAAACAATAACCGTGACATGCAGGGGCTTTAAAACAGCAGTGCAAACATACCTTTAAGATCGCAGCGCGCAGTAGCAATGTAGCGATAAGCATCTTTTTACGGATATGCAAATCAGCCATAAGTGCACCGGGGAGGGAAGGAAGGAGGAGGGCTCTTCACTTACCTCTTTGCCTACAGATAGTCGCAAGGGCTCGGCATGTCTTCTAAAATTGCTGCCTGAAGTCGACCCCCCCAGGGCCCAGCGCCCAGCCAGCCCGCCACCCGTTACCGTATGCAAATCTAGCTAATCGGGCTGTGCCCCATGCACTTACAGGCTGATTTGCATATTGAAAAAAAAGATGATTAGTTCTGCATTGCTTGATGGGATTGCGGCCGCGTATGAAAGGCCTCTACACAGCACTATGTTTGGTTTTGGAGATATCTTGGACCTGAAAAACGTCCCTTAACTGGTCTAGCTCTAGCCGCTGTCCAATGTCAGTTGCCTGATAAGAGAGAGCAATAGATTGCTTGCTGCATGGGCTTATTGTGCAGTCAATCTACCTACCCCCAGCAGCTTGATACGGCCGATAAGAAGGAGCAGCGGAGGTTTGCCAGTCCAGCAGCCAGCCTAAAACAGCTACCATAAGAAAGCTCTGATTTAAAAAAAAAAAAAGAAAAAAAAAAAAGAAAAAAGGTAGGTTGGTCACAGTGAGATGTTTTTTTTGTCTGTGATGTTACTTCTGATGTTATTTCTTTCTTTCTTTATTTCTTTTGACATACCATCTATATGACCACCTTACCCAATGATATAAGCCAAGCACATT
The DNA here is from genome assembly GCF_031893055.1 of Leptodactylus fuscus. Classification (NCBI taxonomy): domain Eukaryota; kingdom Metazoa; phylum Chordata; class Amphibia; order Anura; family Leptodactylidae; genus Leptodactylus; species Leptodactylus fuscus. The sequence goes on along the minus strand of NW_027440735.1, from coordinate 376,994 downwards.
CTCTATTTATGTCCCGCTTGGGAGTCCTACCTTGGACTTATGGAGAGACGAGAATTTTTATTTTTTTTCCTTCTTCTTCTAACAAGAGAGTTGGAAGATTCCTGACTAAAAAACATCATCCGAGCACTCCTACCCAAATTTTCACTGCTATACAAAGCCTTAAATCACGGAGAAATGGGGGCGAGATGGCTCGTGACATCAGCTCATTTGCATACATGTCTCCCATTGGCTGGCTGCTGGAACTCTGTGCATGCAATGTTCTGTGCAGAATGCAAGAGCTGCAACAGGGCTGGCCACTTATCTAGTGCTTCTTGTAGGTGAGCAAGCACACTTCTTCTGGAGTATTATTATTAATTTTTTTTTCTTTTGACATAGCATTCAGGTATGGTAACAATATGGCATTATTTTGCATTGACATCTGTTACCACCTCATCATACTGTCAGGATTTTTCTAATTCTCAAAATTTAACAAAGTAATCAATCAACAATATTTTACAGAAAGGAAACAAAAACAGCTTACTTTAACAAGTGTTTCCATTTTCAAAACTTCCACATGCCTTCAGTGTCAACATTGAAGGAAAAACGTATAGTCTTTCATGTACTCATGAGCAATTTCTTTCTTGAGAGTCTCATAGATATTAAGACAGTAGCCCCTGTCATAAAACGACACATCATAGGTGCTTATATGTGAGAATTGCTGAATGCAAAAAACTCTATCCAGGTCTACCTTAAGCAGCTTCTCCAAGATCATCTGAATGACATGGCGCAAGCCGAGGTCCCCAGCGTCATTTCTTGAACACACAAAGCGGATGGTATGACGTTCACCGGATCTTCTTTCAAATTCCATCTTGACAAGTAAGAAATGCCCAAGGCACGGAAATTGGTCCAAATCCTTCGGTTGGTAAGGGCGGACCCCTGATCACACCGTCCACTCAGCCCAGACACTTGGCCTGAGCCAAAAGGCCGAGAAGCGATCCTCTCCCCAGCCTGAAATGGCTGATAACAGGGAGCAGTAGACTGCATACACCTGTTCTACGCTCAGCCTTTGCCAAGACTGGAACGGCTGATAACAGAGAGCAATAGATGTCTGCCCGTCCTCTGCTCAGTGTCTCTCCAGCCTGACATGACTGAGAAAGAGAGCAAAGCAAAGTTAAAGGGAGTGTGTTAGGTATAAATAAACAATAACCGTGACATGCAGGGGCTTTAAAACAGCAGTGCAAACATACCTTTAAGATCGCAGCGCGCGGTAGCAATGTAGCGATAAGCATCTTTTTACGGATATGCAAATCAGCCATAAGTGCACCGGGGAGGGAAGGAAGGAAGGAGGAGGGCTCTTCACTTACCTCTTTGCCTACAGATAGTCGCAAGGGCTCGGCATGTCTTCTAAAATTGCTGCCTGAAGTCGACCCCCCCCCCCAGCGCCCAGCGCCCAGCCAGCCCGCCACCCGTTACCGTATGCAAATCTAGCTAATCGGGCTGTGCCCCATGCACTTACAGGCTGATTTGCATATTGAAAAAAAAGATGATTAGTTCTGCATTGCTTGATGGGATTGCGGCCGCGTATGAAAGGCCTCTACACAGCACTATGTTTGGTTTTGGAGATATCTTGGACCTGAAAAACGTCCCTTAACTGGTCTAGCTCTAGCCGCTGTCCAATGTCAGTTGCCTGATAAGAGAGAGCAATAGATTGCTTGCTGTATGGGCTTATTGTGCAGTCAATCTACCTACCCCCAGCAGCTTGATACGGCCGATAAGAAGGAGCAGCGGAGGTTTGCCAGTCCAGCAGCCAGCCTAAAACAGCTACCATAAGAAAGCTCTGATTTAAAAAAAAAAAAAAAAAAAAAGAAAAAAAAAAAGGTAAGTTGGTCACAGTGAGATGTTTTTTTTGTTTGTGATGTTACTTCTGATGTTATTTCTTTCTTTATTTATTTCTTTTCTTTTGACATACCATCTATATGACCACCTTACCCAATGATATAAGCCAAGCACATTCTCTATTTATGTCCCGCTTGGGTGTCCTACCTTGGACTTATGGAGAGACGAGAAATTTTATTTTTTTTCCTTCTTCTTCTAACAAGAGAGTTGGAAGATTCCTGACTAAAAAACATCATCCGAGCACTCCTACCCAAATTTTCACTGCTATACAAAGCCTTAAATCACGGAGAAATGGGGGCGAGATGGCTCGTGACATCAGCTCATTTGCATACATGTCTCCCATTGGCTGGCTGCTGGAACTCTGTGCATGCAATGTTCTGTGCAGAATGCAAGAGCTGCAACAGGGCTGGCCACTTATCTAGTGCTTCTTGCAGGTGAGCAAGCACACTTCCTCTGGAGTATTATTATTATTTTTTTTTCTTTTGACATAGCATTCAGGTATGGTAACAATATGGCATTATTTTGCATTGACATCTGTTACCACCTCATCATACTGTCAGGATTTTTCTAATTCTCAAAATTTAACAAAGTAATCAATCAACAATATTTTACAGAAAGGAAACAAAAACAGCTTACTTTAACAAGTGTTTCCATTTTCAAAACGTCCACATGCCTTCAGTGTCAACATTGAAGGAAAAACGTATAGTCTTTCATGTACTCATGAGCAATTTCTTTCTTGAGAGTCTCATAGATATTAAGACAGTAGCCCCTGTCATAAAACGACACATCATAGGTGCTTATATGTGAGAATTGCTGAATGCAAAAAACTCTATCCAGGTCTACCTTAAGCAGCTTCTCCAAGATCATCTGAATGACATGGCGCAAGCCGAGGTCCCCAGCGTCATTTCTTGAACACACAAAGCGGATGGTATGACGTTCACCGGATCTTCTTTCAAATTCCATCTTGACAAGTAAGAAATGCCCAAGGCACGGAAATTGGTCCAAATCCTTCGGTTGGTAAGGGCGGACCCCTGATCACACCGTCCACTCAGCCCAGACACTTGGCCTGAGCCAAAAGGCCGAGAAGCGATCCTCTCCCCAGCCTGAAATGGCTGATAACAGGGAGCAGTAGACTGCATACACCTGTTCTACGCTCAGCCTTTGCCAAGACTGGAACGGCTGATAACAGAGAGCAATAGATGTCTGCCCGTCCTCTGCTCAGTGTCTCTCCAGCCTGACATGACTGAGAAAGAGAGCAAAGCAAAGTTAAAGGGAGTGTGTTAGGTATAAATAAACAATAACCGTGACATGCAGGGGCTTTAAAACAGCAGTGCAAACATACCTTTAAGATCGCAGCGCGCAGTAGCAATGTAGCAATAAGCATCTTTTTACGGATATGCAAATCAGCCATAAGTGCACCGGGGAGGGAAGGAAGGAGGAGGGCTCTTCACTTACCTCTTTGCCTACAGATAGTCGCAAGGGCTCGGCATGTCTTCTAAAATTGCTGCCTGAAGTCGACCCCCCCCCAGGGCCCAGCGCCCAGCCAGCCCGCCACCCGTTACCGTATGCAAATCTAGCTAATCGGGCTGTGCCCCATGCACTTACAGGCTGATTTGCATATTGAAAAAAAAGATGATTAGTTCTGCATTGCTTGATGGGATTGCGGCCGCGTATGAAAGGCCTCTACACAGCACTATGTTTGGTTTTGGAGATATCTTGGACCTGAAAAACGTCCCTTAACTGGTCTAGCTCTAGCCGCTGTCCAATGTCAGTTGCCTGATAAGAGAGAGCAATAGATTGCTTGCTGCATGGGCTTATTGTGCAGTCAATCTACCTACCCCCAGCAGCTTGATACGGCCGATAAGAAGGAGCAGCGGAGGTTTGCCAGTCCAGCAGCCAGCCTAAAACAGCTACCATAAGAAAGCTCTGATTTAAAAAAAAAAAAGAAAAAAAAAAAAGAAAAAAGGTAGGTTGGTCACAGTGAGATGTTTTTTTTGTCTGTGATGTTACTTCTGATGTTATTTCTTTCTTTCTTTATTTCTTTTCTTTTGACATACCATCTATATGACCACCTTACCCAATTATATAAGCCAAGCACATTCTCTATTTATGTCCCGCTTGGGAGTCCTACCTTGGACTTATGGAGAGACGAGAATTTTTATTTTTTTTCCTTCTTCTTCTAACAAGAGAGTTGGAAGATTCCTGACTAAAAAACATCATCCGAGCACTCCTACCCAAATTTTCACTGCTATACAAAGCCTTAAATCACGGAGAAATGGGGGCAAGATTTCTCGTGACATCAGCTCATTTGCATACATGTCTCCCATTGGCTGGCTGCTGGAACTCTGTGCATGCAATGTTCTGTGCAGAATGCAAGAGCTGCAACAGGGCTGGCCACTTATCTAGTGCTTCTTGCAGGTGAGCAAGCACACTTCCTCTGGAGTATTATTATTATTTTTTTTCTTTTGACATAGCATTCAGGTATGGTAACAATATGGCATTATTTTGCATTGACATCTGTTACCACCTCATCATACTGTCAGGATTTTTCTAATTCTCAAAATTTAACAAAGTAATCAATCAACAATATTTTACAGAAAGGAAACAAAAACAGCTTACTTTAGCAAGTGTTTCCATTTTCAAAACTTCCACATGCCTTCAGTGTCAACACTGAAGGAAAAACGTATAGTCTTTCATGTACTAATGAGCAATTTCTTTCTTGAGAGTCTCATAGATATTAAGACAGTAGCCCCTGTCATAAAACGACACATCATAGGTGCTTATATGTGAGAATTGCTGAATGCAAAAAACTCTATCCAGGTCTACCTTAAGCAGCTTCTCCAAGATCATCTGAATGACATGGCGCAAGCCGAGGTCCCCAGCGTCATTTCTTGAACACACAAAGCGGATGGTATGACGTTCACCGGATCTTCTTTCAAATTCCATCTTGACAAGTAAGAAATGCCCAAGGCACGGAAATTGGTCCAAATCCTTCGGTTGGTAAGGGCGGACCCCTGATCACACCGTCCACTCAGCCCAGACACTTGGCCTGAGCCAAAAGGCCGAGAAGCGATCCTCTCCCCAGCCTGAAATGGCTGATAACAGGGAGCAGTAGACTGCATACACCTGTTCTACGCTCAGCCTTTGCCAAGACTGGAACGGCTGATAACAGAGAGCAATAGATGTCTGCCCGTCCTCTGCTCAGTGTCTCTCCAGCCTGACATGACTGAGAAAGAGAGCAAAGCAAAGTTAAAGGGAGTGTGTTAGGTATAAATAAACAATAACCGTGACATGCAGGGGCTTTAAAACAGCAGTGCAAACATACCTTTAAGATCGCAGCGCGCGGTAGCAATGTAGCGATAAGCATCTTTTTACGGATATGCAAATCAGCCATAAGTGCACCGGGGAGGGAAGGAAGGAGGAGGGCTCTTCACTTACCTCTTTGCCTACAGATAGTCGCAAGGGCTCGGCATGTCTTCTAAAATTGCTGCCTGAAGTCGACCCCCCCCAGGGCCCAGCGCCCAGCCAGCCCGCCACCCGTTACCGTATGCAAATCTAGCTAATCGGGCTGTGCCCCATGCACTTACAGGCTGATTTGCATATTGAAAAAAAAGATGATTAGTTCTGCATTGCTTGATGGGATTGCGGCCGCGTATGAAAGGCCTCTACACAGCACTATGTTTGGTTTTGGAGATATCTTGGACCTTAAAAACGTCCCTTAACTGGTCTAGCTCTAGCCGCTGTCCAATGTCAGTTGCCTGATAAGAGAGAGCAATAGATTGCTTGCTGTATGGGCTTATTGTGCAGTCAATCTACCTACCCCCAGCAGCTTGATACGGCCGATAAGAAGGAGCAGCGGACGTTTGCCAGTCCAGCAGCCAGCCTAAAACAGCTACCATAAGAAAGCTCTGATTTAAAAAAAAAAAAGAAAAAAAAAAACAAGAAAAAAGGTAGGTTGGTCACAGTGAGATGTTTTTTTTGTCTGTGATGTTACTTCTGATGTTATTCCTTTTTTTTATTTATTTCTTTTCTTTTGACATACCATCTATATGACCACCTTACCCAATGATATAAGTCAAGCACATTCTCTATTTATGTCCCGCTTGGGAGTCCTACCTTGGACTTATGGAGAGACGAGAATTTATATTTTTTTTTTCCTTCTTCTTCTAACAAGAGAGTTGGAAGATTCCTGACTAAAAAACATCATCCGAGCACTCCTACCCAAATTTTCACTGCTATACAAAGCCTTAAATCACGGAGAAATGGGGGCGAGATGGCTCGTGACATCAGCTCATTTGCATACATGTCTCCCATTGGCTGGCTGCTGGAACTCTGTGCATGCAATGTTCTGTGCAGAATGCAAGAGCTGCAACAGGGCTGGCCACTTATCTAGTGCTTCTTGCAGGTGAGCAAGCACACTTCCTCTGGAGTATTATTATTATTTTTTTTTCTTTTGACATAGCATTCAGGTATGGTAACAATATGGCATTATTTTGCATTGACATCTGTTACCACCTCATCATACTGTCAGGATTTTTCTAATTCTCAAAATTTAACAAAGTAATCAATCAACAATATTTTACAGAAAGGAAACAAAAACAACTTACTTTAACAAGTGTTTCCATTTTCAAAACTTCCACATGCCTTCAGTGTCAACATTGAAGGAAAAACGTATAGTCTTTCATGTACTCATGAGCAATTTCTTTCTTGAGAGTCTCATAGATATTAAGACAGTAGCCCCTGTCATAAAACGACACATCATAGGTGCTTATATGTGAGAATTGCTGAATGCAAAAAACTCTATCCAGGTCTACCTTAAGCAGCTTCTCCAAGATCATCTGAATGACATGGCGCAAGCCGAGGTCCCCAGCGTCATTTCTTGAACACACAAAGCGGATGGTATGACGTTCACCGGATCTTCTTTCAAATTCCATCTTGACAAGTAAGAAATGCCCAAGGCACGGAAATTGGTCCAAATCCTTCGGTTGGTAAGGGCGGACCCCTGATCACACCGTCCACTCAGCCCAGACACTTGGCCTGAGCCAAAAGGCCGAGAAGCGATCCTCTCCCCAGCCTGAAATGGCTGATAACAGGGAGCAGTAGACTGCATACACCTGTTCTACGCTCAGCCTTTGCCAAGACTGGAACGGCTGATAACAGAGAGCAATAGATGTCTGCCCGTCCTCTGCTCAGTGTCTCTCCAGCCTGACATGACTGAGAAAGAGAGCAAAGCAAAGTTAAAGGGAGTGTGTTAGGTATAAATAAACAATAACCGTGACATGCAGGGGCTTTAAAACAGCAGTGCAAACATACCTTTAAGATCGCAGCGCGCGGTAGCAATGTAGCGATAAGCATCTTTTTACGGATATGCAAATCAGCCATAAGTGCATCGGGGAGGGAAGGAAGGAAGGAGGAGGGCTCTTCACTTACCTCTTTGCCTACAGATAGTCGCAAGGGCTCGGCATGTCTTCTAAAATTGCTGCCTGAAGTCGACCCCCCCCCCCCAGCGCCCAGCGCCCAGCCAGCCCGCCACCCGTTACCGTATGCAAATCTAGCTAATCGGGCTGTGCCCCATGCACTTACAGGCTGATTTGCATATTGAAAAAAAAGATGATTAGTTCTGCATTGCTTGATGGGATTGCGGCCGCGTATGAAAGGCCTCTACACAGCACTATGTTTGGTTTTGGAGATATCTTGGACCTGAAAAACGTCCCTTAACTGGTCTAGCTCTAGCCGCTGTCCAATGTCAGTTGCCTGATAAGAGAGAGCAATAGATTGCTTGCTGTATGGGCTTATTGTGCAGTCAATCTACCTACCCCCAGCAGCTTGATACGGCCGATAAGAAGGAGCAGCGGACGTTTGCCAGTCCAGCAGCCAGCCTAAAACAGCTACCATAAGAAAGCTCTGATTTAAAAAAAAAAAAAAAAGAAAAAAAAAAAGGTAAGTTGGTCACAGTGAGATGTTTTTTTTGTTTGTGATGTTACTTCTGATGTTATTTCTTTCTTTCTTTATTTCTTTTCTTTTGACATACCATCTATATGACCACCTTACCCAATGATATAAGCCAAGCACATTCTCTATTTATGTCCCACTTGGGAGTCCTACCTTGGACTTATGGAGAGACGAGAAATTTTATTTTTTTTTCCTTCTTCTTCTAACAAGAGAGTTGGAAGATTCCTGACTAAAAAACATCATCCGAGCACTCCTACCCAAATTTTCACTGCTATACAAAGCCTTAAATCACGGAGAAATGGGGGCGAGATGGCTCGTGACATCAGCTCATTTGCATACATGTCTCCCATTGGCTGGCTGCTGGAACTCTGTGCATGCAATGTTCTGTGCAGAATGCAAGAGCTGCAACAGGGCTGGCCACTTATCTAGTGCTTCTTGCAGGTGAGCAAGCACACTTCCTCTGGAGTATTATTATTTTTTTTTTTCTTTTGACATAGCATTCAGGTATGGTAACAATATGGCATTATTTTGCATTGACATCTGTTACCACCTCATCATACTGTCAGGATTTTTCTAATTCTCAAAATTTAACAAAGTAATCAATCAACAATATTTTACAGAAAGGAAACAAAAACAGCTTACTTTAACAAGTGTTTCCATTTTCAAAACGTCCACATGCCTTCAGTGTCAACATTGAAGGAAAAACGTATAGTCTTTCATGTACTCATGAGCAATTTCTTTCTTGAGAGTCTCATAGATATTAAGACAGTAGCCCCTGTCATAAAACGACACATCATAGGTGCTTATATGTGAGAATTGCTGAATGCAAAAAAGTCTATCCAGGTCTACCTTAAGCAGCTTCTCCAAGATCATCTGAATGACATGGCGCAAGCCGAGGTCCCCAGCGTCATTTCTTGAACACACAAAGCGGATGGTATGACGTTCACCGGATCTTCTTTCAAATTCCATCTTGACAAGTAAGAAATGCCCAAGGCACGGAAATTGGTCCAAATCCTTCGGTTGGTAAGGGCGGACCCCTGATCACACCGTCCACTCAGCCCAGACACTTGGCCTGAGCCAAAAGGCCGAGAAGCGATCCTCTCCCCAGCCTGAAATGGCTGATAACAGGGAGCAGTAGACTGCATACACCTGTTCTACGCTCAGCCTTTGCCAAGACTGGAACGGCTGATAACAGAGAGCAATAGATGTCTGCCCGTCCTCTGCTCAGTGTCTCTCCAGCCTGACATGACTGAGAAAGAGAGCAAAGCAAAGTTAAAGGGAGTGTGTTAGGTATAAATAAACAATAACCGTGACATGCAGGGGCTTTAAAACAGCAGTGCAAACATACCTTTAAGATCGCAGCGCGCAGTAGCAATGTAGCGATAAGCATCTTTTTACGGATATGCAAATCAGCCATAAGTGCACCGGGGAGGGAAGGAAGGAGGAGGGCTCTTCACTTACCTCTTTGCCTACAGATAGTCGCAAGGGCTCGGCATGTCTTCTAAAATTGCTGCCTGAAGTCGACCCCCCCCAGGGCCCAGCGCCCAGCCAGCCCGCCACCCGTTACCGTATGCAAATCTAGCTAATCGGGCTGTGCCCCATGCACTTACAGGCTGATTTGCATATTGAAAAAAAAGATGATTAGTTCTGCATTGCTTGATGGGATTGCGGCCGCGTATGAAAGGCCTCTACACAGCACTATGTTTGGTTTTGGAGATATCTTGGACCTGAAAAACGTCCCTTAACTGGTCTAGCTCTAGCCGCTGTCCAATGTCAGTTGCCTGATAAGAGAGAGCAATAGATTGCTTGCTGCATGGGCTTATTGTGCAGTCAGTCTACCTACCCCCAGCAGCTTGATACGGCTGATAAGAAGGAGCAGCGGAGGTTTGCCAGTCCAGCAGCCAGCCTAAAACAGCTACCATAAGAAAGCTCTGATTTAAAAAAAAAAAAAGAAAAAAAAAAGAAAAAAGGTAGGTTGGTCACAGTGAGATGTTTTTTTTGTCTGTGATGTTACTTCTGATGTTATTTCTTTCTTTCTTTATTTCTTTTCTTTTGACATACCATCTATATGACCACCTTACCCAATGATATAAGCCAAGCACATTCTCTATTTATGTCCCGCTTGGGAGTCCTACCTTGGACTTATGGAGAGACGAGAATTTTTATTTTTTTTCCTTCTTCTTCTAACAAGAGAGTTGGAAGATTCCTGACTAAAAAACATCATCCGAGCACTCCTACCCAAATTTTCACTGCTATACAAAGCCTTAAATCACGGAGAAATGGGGGCGAGATGGCTCGTGACATCAGCTCATTTGCATACATGTCTCCCATTGGCTGGCTGCTGGAACTCTGTGCATGCAATGTTCTGTGCAGAATGCAAGAGCTGCAACAGGGCTGGCCACTTATCTAGTGCTTCTTGCAGGTGAGCAAGCACACTTCTTCTGGAGTATTATTATTATTTTTTTTTCTTTTGACATAGCATTCAGGTATGGTAACAATATGGCATTATTTTGCATTGACATCTGTTACCACCTCATCATACTGTCAGGATTTTTCTAATTCTCAAAATTTAACAAAGTAATCAATCAACAATATTTTACAGAAAGGAAACAAAAACAGCTTACTTTAACAAGTGTTTCCATTTTCAAAACTTCCACATGCCTTCAGTGTCAACATTGAAGGAAAAACGTATAGTCTTTCATGTACTCATGAGCAATTTCTTTCTTGAGAGTCTCATAGATATTAAGACAGTAGCCCCTGTCATAAAACGACACATCATAGGTGCTTATATGTGAGAATTGCTGAATGCAAAAAACTCTATCCAGGTCTACCTTAAGCAGCTTCTCCAAGATCATCTGAATGACATGGCGCAAGCCGAGGTCCCCAGCGTCATTTCTTGAACACACAAAGCGGATGGTATGACGTTCACCGGATCTTCTTTCAAATTCCATCTTGACAAGTAAGAAATGCCCAAGGCACGGAAATTGGTCCAAATCCTTCGGTTGGTAAGGGCGGACCCCTGATCACACCGTCCACTCAGCCCAGACACTTGGCCTGAGCCAAAAGGCCGAGAAGCGATCCTCTCCCCAGCCTGAAATGGCTGATAACAGGGAGCAGTAGACTGCATACACCTGTTCTACGCTCAGCCTTTGCCAAGACTGGAACGGCTGATAACAGAGAGCAATAGATGTCTGCCCGTCCTCTGCTCAGTGTCTCTCCAGCCTGACATGACTGAGAAAGAGAGCAAAGCAAAGTTAAAGGGAGTGTGTTAGGTATAAATAAACAATAACCGTGACATGCAGGGGCTTTAAAACAGCAGTGCAAACATACCTTTAAGATCGCAGCGCGCGGTAGCAATGTAGCGATAAGCATCTTTTTACGGATATGCAAATCAGCCATAAGTGCACCGGGGAGGGAAGGAAGGAAGGAGGGCTCTTCACTTACCTCTTTGCCTACAGATAGTCGCAAGGGCTCGGCATGTCTTCTAAAATTGCTGCCTGAAGTCGACCCCCCCCCCCAGCGCCCAGCGCCCAGCCAGCCCGCCACCCGTTACCGTATGCAAATCTAGCTAATCGGGCTGTGCCCCATGCACTTACAGGCTGATTTGCATATTGAAAAAAAAGATGATTAGTTCTGCATTGCTTGATGGGATTGCGGCCGCGTATGAAAGGCCTCTACACAGCACTATGTTTGGTTTTGGAGATATCTTGGACCTGAAAAACGTCCCTTAACTGGTCTAGCTCTAGCCGCTGTCCAATGTCAGTTGCCTGATAAGAGAGAGCAATAGATTGCTTGCTGTATGGGCTTATTGTGCAGTCAATCTACCTACCCCCAGCAGCTTGATACGGCCGATAAGAAGGAGCAGCGGATGTTTGCCAGTCCAGCAGCCAGCCTAAAACAGCTACCATAAGAAAGCTCTGATTTAAAAAAAAAGAAAAAAAAAAAAGGTAAGTTGGTCACAGTGAGATGTTTTTTTTGTTTGTGATGTTACTTCTGATGTTATTTCTTTATTTATTTATTTCTTTTCTTTTGACATACCATCTATATGACAGCCTTATCCAATGAAATAAGCCAAGCACATTCTCTATTTATGTCCCGCTTGGGAGTCCTACCTTGGACTTATGGAGAGACGAGAAATTTTATTTTTTTTTCCTTCTTCTTCTAACAAGAGAGTTGGAAGATTCCTGACTAAAAAACATCATCCGAGCACTCCTACCCAAATTTTCACTGCTATACAAAGCCTTAAATCACGGAGAAATGGGGGCGAGATGGCTCGTGACATCAGCTCATTTGCATACATGTCTCCCATTGGCTGGCTGCTGGAACTCTGTGCATGCAATGTTCTGTGCAGAATGCAAGAGCTGCAACAGGGCTGGCCACTTATCTAGTGCTTCTTGCAGGTGAGCAAGCACACTTCCTCTGGAGTATTATTATTTTTTTTTTTCTTTTGACATAGCATTCAGGTATGGTAACAATATGGCATTATTTTGCATTGACATCTGTTACCACCTCATCATACTGTCAGGATTTTTCTAATTCTCAAAATTTAACAAAGTAATCAATCAACAATATTTTACAGAAAGGAAACAAAAACAGCTTACTTTAACAAGTGTTTCCATTTTCAAAACGTCCACATGCCTTCAGTGTCAACATTGAAGGAAAAACGTATAGTCTTTCATGTACTCATGAGCAATTTCTTTCTTGAGAGTCTCATAGATATTAAGACAGTAGCCCCTGTCATAAAACGACACATCATAGGTGCTTATATGTGAGAATTGCTGAATGCAAAAAAGTCTATCCAGGTCTACCTTAAGCAGCTTCTCCAAGATCATCTGAATGACATGGCGCAAGCCGAGGTCCCCAGCGTCATTTCTTGAACACACAAAGCGGATGGTATGACGTTCACCGGATCTTCTTTCAAATTCCATCTTGACAAGTAAGAAATGCCCAAGGCACGGAAATTGGTCCAAATCCTTCGGTTGGTAAGGGCGGACCCCTGATCACACCGTCCACTCAGCCCAGACACTTGGCCTGAGCCAAAAGGCCGAGAAGCGATCCTCTCCCCAGCCTGAAATGGCTGATAACAGGGAGCAGTAGACTGCATACACCTGTTCTACGCTCAGCCTTTGCCAAGACTGGAACGGCTGATAACAGAGAGCAATAGATGTCTGCCCGTCCTCTGCTCAGTGTCTCTCCAGCCTGACATGACTGAGAAAGAGAGCAAAGCAAAGTTAAAGGGAGTGTGTTAGGTATAAATAAACAATAACCGTGACATGCAGGGGCTTTAAAACAGCAGTGCAAACATACCTTTAAGATCGCAGCGCGCAGTAGCAATGTAGCAATAAGCATCTTTTTACGGATATGCAAATCAGCCATAAGTGCACCGGGGAGGGAAGGAAGGAGGAGGGCTCTTCACTTACCTCTTTGCCTACAGATAGTCGCAAGGGCTCGGCATGTCTTCTAAAATTGCTGCCTGAAGTCGACCCCCCCCAGGGCCCAGCGCCCAGCCAGCCCGCCACCCGTTACCGTATGCAAATCTAGCTAATCGGGCTGTGCCCCATGCACTTACAGGCTGATTTGCATATTGAAAAAAAAGATGATTAGTTCTGCATTGCTTGATGGGATTGCGGCCGCGTATGAAAGGCCTCTACACAGCACTATGTTTGGTTTTGGAGATATCTTGGACCTGAAAAACGTCCCTTAACTGGTCTAGCTCTAGCCGCTGTCCAATGTCAGTTGCCTGATAAGAGAGAGCAATAGATTGCTTGCTGCATGGGCTTATTGTGCAGTCAGTCTACCTACCCCCAGCAGCTTGATACGGCTGATAAGAAGGAGCAGCGGAGGTTTGCCAGTCCAGCAGCCAGCCTAAAACAGCTACCATAAGAAAGCTCTGATTTAAAAAAAAAAAAAGAAAAAAAAAAAAGAAAAAAGGTAGGTTGGTCACAGTGAGATGTTTTTTTTGTCTGTGATGTTACTTCTGATGTTATTTCTTTCTTTCTTTATTTCTTTTCTTTTGACATACCATCTATATGACCACCTTACCCAATGATATAAGCCAAGCACATTCTCTATTTATGTCCCGCTTGGGAGTCCTACCTTGGACTTATGGAGAGACGAGAATTTTTATTTTTTTTCCTTCTTCTTCTAACAAGAGAGTTGGAAGATTCCTGACTAAAAAACATCATCCGAGCACTCCTACCCAAATTTTCACTGCTATACAAAGCCTTAAATCACGGAGAAATGGGGGCGAGATGGCTCGTGACATCAGCTCATTTGCATACATGTCTCCCATTGGCTGGCTGCTGGAACTCTGTGCATGCAATGTTCTGTGCAGAATGCAAGAGCTGCAACAGGGCTGGCCACTTATCTAGTGCTTCTTGCAGGTGAGCAAGCACACTTCTTCTGGAGTATTATTATTATTTTTTTTTCTTTTGACATAGCATTCAGGTATGGTAACAATATGGCATTATTTTGCATTGACATCTGTTACCACCTCATCATACTGTCAGGATTTTTCTAATTCTCAAAATTTAACAAAGTAATCAATCAACAATATTTTACAGAAAGGAAACAAAAACAGCTTACTTTAACAAGTGTTTCCATTTTCAAAACTTCCACATGCCTTCAGTGTCAACATTGAAGGAAAAACGTATAGTCTTTCATGTACTCATGAGCAATTTCTTTCTTGAGAGTCTCATAGATATTAAGACAGTAGCCCCTGTCATAAAACGACACATCATAGGTGCTTATATGTGAGAATTGCTGAATGCAAAAAACTCTATCCAGGTCTACCTTAAGCAGCTTCTCCAAGATCATCTGAATGACATGGCGCAAGCCGAGGTCCCCAGCGTCATTTCTTGAACACACAAAGCGGATGGTATGACGTTCACCGGATCTTCTTTCAAATTCCATCTTGACAAGTAAGAAATGCCCAAGGCACGGAAATTGGTCCAAATCCTTCGGTTGGTAAGGGCGGACCCCTGATCACACCGTCCACTCAGCCCAGACACTTGGCCTGAGCCAAAAGGCCGAGAAGCGATCCTCTCCCCAGCCTGAAATGGCTGATAACAGGGAGCAGTAGACTGCATACACCTGTTCTATGCTCAGCCTTTGCCAAGACTGGAACGGCTGATAACAGAGAACAATAGATGTCTGCCCGTCCTCTGCTCAGTGTCTCTCCAGCCTGACATGACTGAGAAAGAGAGCAAAGCAAAGTTAAAGGGAGTGTGTTAGGTATAAATAAACAATAACCGTGACATGCAGGGGCTTTAAAACAGCAGTGCAAACATACCTTTAAGATCGCAGCGCGCAGTAGCAATGTAGCGATAAGCATCTTTTTACGGATATGCAAATCAGCCATAAGTGCACCGGGGAGGGAAGGAAGGAGGAGGGCTCTTCACTTACCTCTTTGCCTACAGATAGTCGCAAGGGCTCGGCATGTCTTCTAAAATTGCTGCCTGAAGTCGACCCCCCCCAGCGCCCAGCCAGCCCGCCACCCGTTACCGTATGCAAATCTAGTTAATCGGGCTGTGCCCCATGCACTTACAGGCTGATTTGCATATTGAAAAAAAAGATGATTAGTTCTGCATTGCTTGATGGGATTGCGGCCGCGTATGAAAGGCCTCTACACAGCACTATGTTTGGTTTTGGAGATATCTTGGACCTGAAAAACGTCCCTTAACTGGTCTAGCTCTAGCCGCTGTCCAATGTCAGTTGCCTGATAAGAGAGAGCAATAGATTGCTTGCTGCATGGGCTTATTGTGCAGTCAATCTACCTACCCCCAGCAGCTTGATACGGCCGATAAGAAGGAGCAGCGGACGTTTGCCAGTCCAGCAGCCAGCCTAAAACAGCTACCATAAGAAAGCTCTGATTTTAAAAAAAAAAAAAAAAAAAAAAAGGTAAGTTGGTCACAGTGAGATGTTTTTTTTGTCTGTGATGTTACTTCTGATGTTATTTCTTTCTTTATTTATTTCTTTTCTTTTGACATACCATCTATATGACCACCTTACCCAATGATATAAGCCAAGCACATTCTCTATTTATGTCCCGCTTGGGAGTCCTACCTTGGACTTATGGAGAGACGAGAATTTTTATTTTTTTTCCTTCTTCTTCTAACAAGAGAGTTGGAAGATTCCTGACTAAAAAACATCATCCGAGCACTCCTACCCAAATTTTCACTGCTATACAAAGCCTTAAATCACGGAGAAATGGGGGCGAGATGGCTCGTGACATCAGCTCATTTGCATACATGTCTCCCATTGGCTGGCTGCTGGAACTCTGTGCATGCAATGTTCTGTGCAGAGTGCAAGAGCTGCAACAGGGCTGGCCACTTATCTAGTGCTTCTTGCAGGTGAGCAAGCACACTTCCTCTGGAGTATTATTATTTTTTTTTTTCTTTTGACATAGCATTCAGGTATGGTAACAATATGGCATTATTTTGCATTGACATCTGTTACCACCTCATCATACTGTCAGGATTTTTCTAATTCTCAAAATTTAACAAAGTAATCAATCAACAATATTTTACAGAAAGGAAACAAAAACAGCTTACTTTAACAAGTGTTTCCATTTTCAAAACGTCCACATGCCTTCAGTGTCAACATTGAAGGAAAAACGTATAGTCTTTCATGTACTCATGAGCAATTTCTTTCTTGAGAGTCTCATAGATATTAAGACAGTAGCCCCTGTCATAAAACGACACATCATAGGTGCTTATATGTGAGAATTGCTGAATGCAAAAAACTCTATCCAGGTCTACCTTAAGCAGCTTCTCCAAGATCATCTGAATGACATGGCGCAAGCCGAGGTCCCCAGCGTCATTTCTTGAACACACAAAGCGGATGGTATGACGTTCACCGGATCTTCTTTCAAATTCCATCTTGACAAGTAAGAAATGCCCAAGGCACGGAAATTGGTCCAAATCCTTCGGTTGGTAAGGGCGGACCCCTGATCACACCGTCCACTCAGCCCAGACACTTGGCCTGAGCCAAAAGGCCGAGAAGCGATCCTCTCCCCAGCCTGAAATGGCTGATAACAGGGAGCAGTAGACTGCATACACCTGTTCTACGCTCAGCCTTTGCCAAGACTGGAACGGCTGATAACAGAGAGCAATAGATGTCTGCCCGTCCTCTGCTCAGTGTCTCTCCAGCCTGACATGACTGAGAAAGAGAGCAAAGCAAAGTTAAAGGGAGTGTGTTAGGTATAAATAAACAATAACCGTGACATGCAGGGGCTTTAAAACAGCAGTGCAAACATACCTTTAAGATCGCAGCGCGCAGTAGCAATGTAGCGATAAGCATCTTTTTACGGATATGCAAATCAGCCATAAGTGCACCGGGGAGGGAAGGAAGGAGGAGGGCTCTTCACTTACCTCTTTGCCTACAGATAGTCGCAAGGGCTCAGCATGTCTTCTAAAATTGCTGCCTGAAGTCGACCCCCCCCAGCGCCCAGCGCCCAGCCAGCCCGCCACCCGTTACCGTATGCAAATCTAGTTAATCGGGCTGTGCCCCATGCACTTACAGGCTGATTTGCATATTGAAAAA
This sequence comes from Leptodactylus fuscus, assembly GCF_031893055.1. NCBI lineage: Eukaryota > Metazoa > Chordata > Amphibia > Anura > Leptodactylidae > Leptodactylus > Leptodactylus fuscus. The sequence continues at coordinate 359,624 of NW_027440735.1, read as the reverse complement.
AAAGATGATTAGTTCTGCATTGCTTGATGGGATTGCGGCCGCGTATGAAAGGCCTCTACACAGCACTATGTTTGGTTTTGGAGATATCTTGGACCTGAAAAACGTCCCTTAACTGGTCTAGCTCTAGCCGCTGTCCAATGTCAGTTGCCTGATAAGAGAGAGCAATAGATTGCTTGCTGCATGGGCTTATTGTGCAGTCAATCTACCTACCCCCAGCAGCTTGATACGGCCGATAAGAAGGAGCAGCGGACGTTTGCCAGTCCAGCAGCCAGCCTAAAACAGCTACCATAAGAAAGCTCTGATTTAAAAAAAAAAAAAAAAAAAAAGGTAAGTTGGTCACAGTGAGATGTTTTTTTTGTCTGTGATGTTACTTCTGATGTTATTTCTTTATTTATTTATTTATTTCTTTTCTTTTGACATACCATCTATATGACCACCTTACCCAATGATATAAGCCAAGCACATTCTCTATTTATGTCCCGCTTGGGAGTCCTACCTTGGACTTATGGAGAGACGAGAATTTTTATTTTTTTTCCTTCTTCTTCTAACAAGAGAGTTGGAAGATTCCTGACTAAAAAACATCATCCGAGCACTCCTACCCAAATTTTCACTGCTATACAAAGCCTTAAATCACGGAGAAATGGGGGCGAGATGGCTCGTGACATCAGCTCATTTGCATACATGTCTCCCATTGGCTGGCTGCTGGAACTCTGTGCATGCAATGTTCTGTGCAGAGTGCAAGAGCTGCAACAGGGCTGGCCACTTATCTAGTGCTTCTTGCAGGTGAGCAAGCACACTTCCTCTGGAGTATTATTATTATTTTTTTTCTTTTGACATAGCATTCAGGTATGGTAACAATATGGCATTATTTTGCATTGACATCTGTTACCACCTCATCATACTGTCAGGATTTTTCTAATTCTCAAAATTTAACAAAGTAATCAATCAACAATATTTTACAGAAAGGAAACAAAAACAGCTTACTTTAACAAGTGTTTCCATTTTCAAAACGTCCACATGCCTTCAGTGTCAACATTGAAGGAAAAACGTATAGTCTTTCATGTACTCATGAGCAATTTCTTTCTTGAGAGTCTCATAGATATTAAGACAGTAGCCCCTGTCATAAAACGACACATCATAGGTGCTTATATGTGAGAATTGCTGAATGCAAAAAACTCTATCCAGGTCTACCTTAAGCAGCTTCTCCAAGATCATCTGAATGACATGGCGCAAGCCGAGGTCCCCAGCGTCATTTCTTGAACACACAAAGCGGATGGTATGACGTTCACCGGATCTTCTTTCAAATTCCATCTTGACAAGTAAGAAATGCCCAAGGCACGGAAATTGGTCCAAATCCTTCGGTTGGTAAGGGCGGACCCCTGATCACACCGTCCACTCAGCCCAGACACTTGCCCTGAGCCAAAAGGCCGAGAAGCGATCCTCTCCCCAGCCTGAAATGGCTGATAACAGGGAGCAGTAGACTGCATACACCTGTTCTACGCTCAGCCTTTGCCAAGACTGGAACGGCTGATAACAGAGAGCAATAGATGTCTGCCCGTCCTCTGCTCAGTGTCTCTCCAGCCTGACATGACTGAGAAAGAGAGCAAAGCAAAGTTAAAGGGAGTGTGTTAGGTATAAATAAAATATAACCGTGACATGCAGGGGCTTTAAAACAGCAGTGCAAACATACCTTTAAGATCGCAGCGCGCAGTAGCAATGTAGCGATAAGCATCTTTTTACGGATATGCAAATCAGCCATAAGTGCACCGGGGAGGGAAGGAAGGAAGGAGGAGGGCTCTTCACTTACCTCTTTGCCTACAGATAGTCGCAAGGGCTCGGCATGTCTTCTAAAATTGCTGCCTGAAGTCGACCCCCCCCAGCGCCCAGCGCCCAGCCAGCCCGCCACCCGTTACCGTATGCAAATCTAGTTAATCGGGCTGTGCCCCATGCACTTACAGGCTGATTTGCATATTGAAAAAAAAGATGATTAGTTCTGCATTGCTTGATGGGATTGCGGCCGCGTATGAAAGGCCTCTACACAGCACTATGTTTGGTTTTGGAGATATCTTGGACCTGAAAAACGTCCCTTAACTGGTCTAGCTCTAGCCGCTGTCCAATGTCAGTTGCCTGATAAGAGAGAGCAATAGATTGCTTGCTGCATGGGCTTATTGTGCAGTCAATCTACCTACCCCCAGCAGCTTGATACGGCCGATAAGAAGGAGCAGCGGACGTTTGCCAGTCCAGCAGCCAGCCTAAAACAGCTACCATAAGAAAGCTCTGATTTAAAAAAAAAAAAAAAAAAAAAAGGTAAGTTGGTCACAGTGAGATGTTTTTTTTGTCTGTGATGTTACTTCTGATGTTATTTATTTCTTTTCTTTTGACATACCATCTATATGACCACCTTACCCAATGATATAAGCCAAGCACATTCTCTATTTATGTCCCGCTTGGGAGTCCTACCTTGGACTTATGGAGAGACGAGAATTTTTATTTTTTTTCCTTCTTCTTCTAACAAGAGAGTTGGAAGATTCCTGACTAAAAAACATCATCCGAGCACTCCTACCCAAATTTTCACTGCTATACAAAGCCTTAAATCACGGAGAAATGGGGGCGAGATGGCTCGTGACATCAGCTCATTTGCATACATGTCTCCCATTGGCTGGCTGCTGGAACTCTGTGCATGCAATGTTCTGTGCAGAGTGCAAGAGCTGCAACAGGGCTGGCCACTTATCTAGTGCTTCTTGCAGGTGAGCAAGCACACTTCCTCTGGAGTATTATTATTATTTTTTTTCTTTTGACATAGCATTCAGGTATGGTAACAATATGGCATTATTTTGCATTGACATCTGTTACCACCTCATCATACTGTCAGGATTTTTCTAATTCTCAAAATTTAACAAAGTAATCAATCAACAATATTTTACAGAAAGGAAACAAAAACAGCTTACTTTAACAAGTGTTTCCATTTTCAAAACGTCCACATGCCTTCAGTGTCAACATTGAAGGAAAAACGTATAGTCTTTCATGTACTCATGAGCAATTTCTTTCTTGAGAGTCTCATAGATATTAAGACAGTAGCCCCTGTCATAAAACGACACATCATAGGTGCTTATATGTGAGAATTGCTGAATGCAAAAAACTCTATCCAGGTCTACCTTAAGCAGCTTCTCCAAGATCATCTGAATGACATGGCGCAAGCCGAGGTCCCCAGCGTCATTTCTTGAACACACAAAGCGGATGGTATGACGTTCACCGGATCTTCTTTCAAATTCCATCTTGACAAGTAAGAAATGCCCAAGGCACGGAAATTGGTCCAAATCCTTCGGTTGGTAAGGGCGGACCCCTGATCACACCGTCCACTCAGCCCAGACACTTGGCCTGAGCCAAAAGGCCGAGAAGCGATCCTCTCCCCAGCCTGAAATGGCTGATAACAGGGAGCAGTAGACTGCATACACCTGTTCTACGCTCAGCCTTTGCCAAGACTGGAACGGCTGATAACAGAGAGCAATAGATGTCTGCCCGTCCTCTGCTCAGTGTCTCTCCAGCCTGACATGACTGAGAAAGAGAGCAAAGCAAAGTTAAAGGGAGTGTGTTAGGTATAAATAAACAATAACCGTGACATGCAGGGGCTTTAAAACAGCAGTGCAAACATACCTTTAAGATCGCAGCGCGCAGTAGCAATGTAGCGATAAGCATCTTTTTACGGATATGCAAATCAGCCATAAGTGCACCGGGGAGGGAAGGAAGGAGGAGGGCTCTTCACTTACCTCTTTGCCTACAGATAGTCGCAAGGGCTCGGCATGTCTTCTAAAATTGCTGCCTGAAGTCGACCCCCCCCAGCGCCCAGCGCCCAGCCAGCCCGCCACCCGTTACCGTATGCAAATCTAGCTAATCGGGCTGTGCCCCATGCACTTACAGGCTGATTTGCATATTGAAAAAAAAGATGATTAGTTCTGCATTGCTTGATGGGATTGCGGCCGCGTATGAAAGGCCTCTACACAGCACTATGTTTGGTTTTGGAGATATCTTGGACCTGAAAAACGTCCCTTAACTGGTCTAGCTCTAGCCGCTGTCCAATGTCAGTTGCCTGATAAGAGAGAGCAATAGATTGCTTGCTGCATGGGCTTATTGTGCAGTCAATCTACCTACCCCCAGCAGCTTGATACGGCCGATAAGAAGGAGCAGCGGACGTTTGCCAGTCCAGCAGCCAGCCTAAAACAGCTACCATAAGAAAGCTCTGATTTAAAAAAAAAAAAAAAAGGTAAGTTGGTCACAGTGAGATGTTTTTTTTGTCTGTGATGTTACTTCTGATGTTATTTCTTTATTTATTTCTTTTCTTTTGACATACCATCTATATGACCACCTTACCCAATGATATAAGCCAAGCACATTCTCTATTTATGTCCCGCTTGGGAGTCCTACCTTGGACTTATGGAGAGACGAGAATTTTTATTTTTTTTCCTTCTTCTTCTAACAAGAGAGTTGGAAGATTCCTGACTAAAAAACATCATCCGAGCACTCCTACCCAAATTTTCACTGCTATACAAAGCCTTAAATCACGGAGAAATGGGGGCGAGATGGCTCGTGACATCAGCTCATTTGCATACATGTCTCCCATTGGCTGGCTGCTGGAACTCTGTGCATGCAATGTTCTGTGCAGAGTGCAAGAGCTGCAACAGGGCTGGCCACTTATCTAGTGCTTCTTGCAGGTGAGCAAGCACACTTCCTCTGGAGTATTATTATTTTTTTTTTTCTTTTGACATAGCATTCAGGTATGGTAACAATATGGCATTATTTTGCATTGACATCTGTTACCACCTCATCATACTGTCAGGATTTTTCTAATTCTCAAAATTTAACAAAGTAATCAATCAACAATATTTTACAGAAAGGAAACAAAAACAGCTTACTTTAACAAGTGTTTCCATTTTCAAAACGTCCACATGCCTTCAGTGTCAACATTGAAGGAAAAACGTATAGTCTTTCATGTACTCATGAGCAATTTCTTTCTTGAGAGTCTCATAGATATTAAGACAGTAGCCCCTGTCATAAAACGACACATCATAGGTGCTTATATGTGAGAATTGCTGAATGCAAAAAACTCTATCCAGGTCTACCTTAAGCAGCTTCTCCAAGATCATCTGAATGACATGGCGCAAGCCGAGGTCCCCAGCGTCATTTCTTGAACACACAAAGCGGATGGTATGACGTTCACCGGATCTTCTTTCAAATTCCATCTTGACAAGTAAGAAATGCCCAAGGCACGGAAATTGGTCCAAATCCTTCGGTTGGTAAGGGCGGACCCCTGATCACACCGTCCACTCAGCCCAGACACTTGGCCTGAGCCAAAAGGCCGAGAAGCGATCCTCTCCCCAGCCTGAAATGGCTGATAACAGGGAGCAGTAGACTGCATACACCTGTTCTACGCTCAGCCTTTGCCAAGACTGGAACGGCTGATAACAGAGAGCAATAGATGTCTGCCCGTCCTCTGCTCAGTGTCTCTCCAGCCTGACATGACTGAGAAAGAGAGCAAAGCAAAGTTAAAGGGAGTGTGTTAGGTATAAATAAACAATAACCGTGACATGCAGGGGCTTTAAAACAGCAGTGCAAACATACCTTTAAGATCGCAGCGCGCAGTAGCAATGTAGCGATAAGCATCTTTTTACGGATATGCAAATCAGCCATAAGTGCACCGGGGAGGGAAGGAAGGAGGAGGGCTCTTCACTTACCTCTTTGCCTACAGATAGTCGCAAGGGCTCGGCATGTCTTCTAAAATTGCTGCCTGAAGTCGACCCCCCCCAGCGCCCAGCGCCCAGCCAGCCCGCCACCCGTTACCGTATGCAAATCTAGTTAATCGGGCTGTGCCCCATGCACTTACAGGCTGATTTGCATATTGAAAAAAAAGATGATTAGTTCTGCATTGCTTGATGGGATTGCGGCCGCGTATGAAAGGCCTCTACACAGCACTATGTTTGGTTTTGGAGATATCTTGGACCTGAAAAACGTCCCTTAACTGGTCTAGCTCTAGCCGCTGTCCAATGTCAGTTGCCTGATAAGAGAGAGCAATAGATTGCTTGCTGCATGGGCTTATTGTGCAGTCAATCTACCTACCCCCAGCAGCTTGATACGGCCGATAAGAAGGAGCAGCGGACGTTTGCCAGTCCAGCAGCCAGCCTAAAACAGCTACCATAAGAAAGCTCTGATTTAAAAAAAAAAAAAAAAAAAAGGTAAGTTGGTCACAGTGAGATGTTTTTTTTGTCTGTGATGTTACTTCTGATGTTATTTCTTTATTTATTTATTTATTTCTTTTCTTTTGACATACCATCTATATGACCACCTTACCCAATGATATAAGCCAAGCACATTCTCTATTTATGTCCCGCTTGGGAGTCCTACCTTGGACTTATGGAGAGACGAGAATTTTTATTTTTTTTCCTTCTTCTTCTAACAAGAGAGTTGGAAGATTCCTGACTAAAAAACATCATCCGAGCACTCCTACCCAAATTTTCACTGCTATACAAAGCCTTAAATCACGGAGAAATGGGGGCGAGATGGCTCGTGACATCAGCTCATTTGCATACATGTCTCCCATTGGCTGGCTGCTGGAACTCTGTGCATGCAATGTTCTGTGCAGAGTGCAAGAGCTGCAACAGGGCTGGCCACTTATCTAGTGCTTCTTGCAGGTGAGCAAGCACACTTCCTCTGGAGTATTATTATTTTTTTTTTTCTTTTGACATAGCATTCAGGTATGGTAACAATATGGCATTATTTTGCATTGACATCTGTTACCACCTCATCATACTGTCAGGATTTTTCTAATTCTCAAAATTTAACAAAGTAATCAATCAACAATATTTTACAGAAAGGAAACAAAAACAGCTTACTTTAACAAGTGTTTCCATTTTCAAAACGTCCACATGCCTTCAGTGTCAACATTGAAGGAAAAACGTATAGTCTTTCATGTACTCATGAGCAATTTCTTTCTTGAGAGTCTCATAGATATTAAGACAGTAGCCCCTGTCATAAAACGACACATCATAGGTGCTTATATGTGAGAATTGCTGAATGCAAAAAACTCTATCCAGGTCTACCTTAAGCAGCTTCTCCAAGATCATCTGAATGACATGGCGCAAGCCGAGGTCCCCAGCGTCATTTCTTGAACACACAAAGCGGATGGTATGACGTTCACCGGATCTTCTTTCAAATTCCATCTTGACAAGTAAGAAATGCCCAAGGCACGGAAATTGGTCCAAATCCTTCGGTTGGTAAGGGCGGACCCCTGATCACACCGTCCACTCAGCCCAGACACTTGCCCTGAGCCAAAAGGCCGAGAAGCGATCCTCTCCCCAGCCTGAAATGGCTGATAACAGGGAGCAGTAGACTGCATACACCTGTTCTACGCTCAGCCTTTGCCAAGACTGGAACGGCTGATAACAGAGAGCAATAGATGTCTGCCCGTCCTCTGCTCAGTGTCTCTCCAGCCTGACATGACTGAGAAAGAGAGCAAAGCAAAGTTAAAGGGAGTGTGTTAGGTATAAATAAACAATAACCGTGACATGCAGGGGCTTTAAAACAGCAGTGCAAACATACCTTTAAGATCGCAGCGCGCAGTAGCAATGTAGCGATAAGCATCTTTTTACGGATATGCAAATCAGCCATAAGTGCACCGGGGAGGGAAGGAAGGAAGGAGGAGGGCTCTTCACTTACCTCTTTGCCTACAGATAGTCGCAAGGGCTCGGCATGTCTTCTAAAATTGCTGCCTGAAGTCGACCCCCCCCAGCGCCCAGCGCCCAGCCAGCCCGCCACCCGTTACCGTATGCAAATCTAGTTAATCGGGCTGTGCCCCATGCACTTACAGGCTGATTTGCATATTGAAAAAAAAGATGATTAGTTCTGCATTGCTTGATGGGATTGCGGCCGCGTATGAAAGGCCTCTACACAGCACTATGTTTGGTTTTGGAGATATCTTGGACCTGAAAAACGTCCCTTAACTGGTCTAGCTCTAGCCGCTGTCCAATGTCAGTTGCCTGATAAGAGAGAGCAATAGATTGCTTGCTGCATGGGCTTATTGTGCAGTCAATCTACCTACCCCCAGCAGCTTGATACGGCCGATAAGAAGGAGCAGCGGACGTTTGCCAGTCCAGCAGCCAGCCTAAAACAGCTACCATAAGAAAGCTCTGATTTAAAAAAAAAAAAAAGGTAAGTTGGTCACAGTGAGATGTTTTTTTTGTCTGTGATGTTACTTCTGATGTTATTTATTTCTTTTCTTTTGACATACCATCTATATGACCACCTTACCCAATGATATAAGCCAAGCACATTCTCTATTTATGTCCCGCTTGGGAGTCCTACCTTGGACTTATGGAGAGACGAGAATTTTTATTTTTTTTCCTTCTTCTTCTAACAAGAGAGTTGGAAGATTCCTGACTAAAAAACATCATCCGAGCACTCCTACCCAAATTTTCACTGCTATACAAAGCCTTAAATCACGGAGAAATGGGGGCGAGATGGCTCGTGACATCAGCTCATTTGCATACATGTCTCCCATTGGCTGGCTGCTGGAACTCTGTGCATGCAATGTTCTGTGCAGAGTGCAAGAGCTGCAACAGGGCTGGCCACTTATCTAGTGCTTCTTGCAGGTGAGCAAGCACACTTCCTCTGGAGTATTATTATTTTTTTTTTTCTTTTGACATAGCATTCAGGTATGGTAACAATATGGCATTATTTTGCATTGACATCTGTTACCACCTCATCATACTGTCAGGATTTTTCTAATTCTCAAAATTTAACAAAGTAATCAATCAACAATATTTTACAGAAAGGAAACAAAAACAGCTTACTTTAACAAGTGTTTCCATTTTCAAAACGTCCACATGCCTTCAGTGTCAACATTGAAGGAAAAACGTATAGTCTTTCATGTACTCATGAGCAATTTCTTTCTTGAGAGTCTCATAGATATTAAGACAGTAGCCCCTGTCATAAAACGACACATCATAGGTGCTTATATGTGAGAATTGCTGAATGCAAAAAACTCTATCCAGGTCTACCTTAAGCAGCTTCTCCAAGATCATCTGAATGACATGGCGCAAGCCGAGGTCCCCAGCGTCATTTCTTGAACACACAAAGCGGATGGTATGACGTTCACCGGATCTTCTTTCAAATTCCATCTTGACAAGTAAGAAATGCCCAAGGCACGGAAATTGGTCCAAATCCTTCGGTTGGTAAGGGCGGACCCCTGATCACACCGTCCACTCAGCCCAGACACTTGGCCTGAGCCAAAAGGCCGAGAAGCGATCCTCTCCCCAGCCTGAAATGGCTGATAACAGGGAGCAGTAGACTGCATACACCTGTTCTACGCTCAGCCTTTGCCAAGACTGGAACGGCTGATAACAGAGAGCAATAGATGTCTGCCCGTCCTCTGCTCAGTGTCTCTCCAGCCTGACATGACTGAGAAAGAGAGCAAAGCAAAGTTAAAGGGAGTGTGTTAGGTATAAATAAACAATAACCGTGACATGCAGGGGCTTTAAAACAGCAGTGCAAACATACCTTTAAGATCGCAGCGCGCAGTAGCAATGTAGCGATAAGCATCTTTTTACGGATATGCAAATCAGCCATAAGTGCACCGGGGAGGGAAGGAAGGAGGAGGGCTCTTCACTTACCTCTTTGCCTACAGATAGTCGCAAGGGCTCGGCATGTCTTCTAAAATTGCTGCCTGAAGTCGACCCCCCCCAGCTCCCAGCCAGCCCGCCACCCGTTACCGTATGCAAATCTAGTTAATCGGGCTGTGCCCCATGCACTTACAGGCTGATTTGCATATTGAAAAAAAAGATGATTAGTTCTGCATTGCTTGATGGGATTGCGGCCGCGTATGAAAGGCCTCTACACAGCACTATGTTTGGTTTTGGAGATATCTTGGACCTGAAAAACGTCCCTTAACTGGTCTAGCTCTAGCCGCTGTCCAATGTCAGTTGCCTGATAAGAGAGAGCAATAGATTGCTTGCTGCATGGGCTTATTGTGCAGTCAATCTACCTACCCCCAGCAGCTTGATACGGCCGATAAGAAGGAGCAGCGGACGTTTGCCAGTCCAGCAGCCAGCCTAAAACAGCTACCATAAGAAAGCTCTGATTTAAAAAAAAAAAAAAAAAAAAAAAAAAAAAAAAAAAAAAGGTAAGTTGGTCACAGTGAGATGTGACCATCTATATGACCACCTTACCCAATGATATAAGCCAAGCACATTCTCTATTTATGTCCCGCTTGGGAGTCCTACCTTGGACTTATGGAGAGACGAGAATTTTTATTTTTTTTTCCTTCTTCTTCTAACAAGAGAGTTGGAAGATTCCTGACTAAAAAACATCATCCGAGCACTCCTACCCAAATTTTCACTGCTATACAAAGCCTTAAATCACGGAGAAATGGGGGCGAGATGGCTCGTGACATCAGCTCATTTGCATACATGTCTCCCATTGGCTGGCTGCTGGAACTCTGTGCATGCAATGTTCTGTGCAGAGTGCAAGAGCTGCAACAGGGCTGGCCACTTATCTAGTGCTTCTTGCAGGTGAGCAAGCACACTTCCTCTGGAGTATTATTATTTTTTTTTTTCTTTTGACATAGCATTCAGGTATGGTAACAATATGGCATTATTTTGCATTGACATCTGTTACCACCTCATCATACTGTCAGGATTTTTCTAATTCTCAAAATTTAACAAAGTAATCAATCAACAATATTTTACAGAAAGGAAACAAAAACAGCTTACTTTAACAAGTGTTTCCATTTTCAAAACGTCCACATGCCTTCAGTGTCAACATTGAAGGAAAAACGTATAGTCTTTCATGTACTCATGAGCAATTTCTTTCTTGAGAGTCTCATAGATATTAAGACAGTAGCCCCTGTCATAAAACGACACATCATAGGTGCTTATATGTGAGAATTGCTGAATGCAAAAAACTCTATCCAGGTCTACCTTAAGCAGCTTCTCCAAGATCATCTGAATGACATGGCGCAAGCCGAGGTCCCCAGCGTCATTTCTTGAACACACAAAGCGGATGGTATGACGTTCACCGGATCTTCTTTCAAATTCCATCTTGACAAGTAAGAAATGCCCAAGGCACGGAAATTGGTCCAAATCCTTCGGTTGGTAAGGGCGGACCCCTGATCACACCGTCCACTCAGCCCAGACACTTGGCCTGAGCCAAAAGGCCGAGAAGCGATCCTCTCCCCAGCCTGAAATGGCTGATAACAGGGAGCAGTAGACTGCATACACCTGTTCTACGCTCAGCCTTTGCCAAGACTGGAACGGCTGATAACAGAGAGCAATAGATGTCTGCCCGTCCTCTGCTCAGTGTCTCTCCAGCCTGACATGACTGAGAAAGAGAGCAAAGCAAAGTTAAAGGGAGTGTGTTAGGTATAAATAAACAATAACCGTGACATGCAGGGGCTTTAAAACAGCAGTGCAAACATACCTTTAAGATCGCAGCGCGCAGTAGCAATGTAGCGATAAGCATCTTTTTACGGATATGCAAATCAGCCATAAGTGCACCGGGGAGGGAAGGAAGGAGGAGGGCTCTTCACTTACCTCTTTGCCTACAGATAGTCGCAAGGGCTCGGCATGTCTTCTAAAATTGCTGCCTGAAGTCGACCCCCCCCAGCGCCCAGCGCCCAGCGCCCAGCCAGCCCGCCACCCGTTACCGTATGCAAATCTAGCTAATCGGGCTGTGCCCCATGCACTTACAGGCTGATTTGCATATTGAAAAAAAAGATGATTAGTTCTGCATTGCTTGATGGGATTGCGGCCGCGTATGAAAGGCCTCTACACAGCACTATGTTTGGTTTTGGAGATATCTTGGACCTGAAAAACGTCCCTTAACTGGTCTAGCTCTAGCCGCTGTCCAATGTCAGTTGCCTGATAAGAGAGAGCAATAGATTGCTTGCTGCATGGGCTTATTGTGCAGTCAATCTACCTACCCCCAGCAGCTTGATACGGCCGATAAGAAGGAGCAGCGGACGTTTGCCAGTCCAGCAGCCAGCCTAAAACAGCTACCATAAGAAAGCTCTGATTTAAAAAAAAAAAAAAAAAAAAAAAAGGTAAGTTGGTCACAGTGAGATGTTTTTTTTGTCTGTGATGTTACTTCTGATGTTATTTATTTCTTTTCTTTTGACATACCATCTATATGACCACCTTACCCAATGATATAAGCCAAGCACATTCTCTATTTATGTCCCGCTTGGGAGTCCTACCTTGGACTTATGGAGAGACGAGAATTTTTATTTTTTTTCCTTCTTCTTCTAACAAGAGAGTTGGAAGATTCCTGACTAAAAAACATCATCCGAGCACTCCTACCCAAATTTTCACTGCTATAAAAAGCCTTAAATCACGGAGAAATGGGGGCGAGATGGCTCGTGACATCAGCTCATTTGCATACATGTCTCCCATTGGCTGGCTGCTGGAACTCTGTGCATGCAATGTTCTGTGCAGAATGCAAGAGCTGCAACAGGGCTGGCCACTTATCTAGTGCTTCTTGCAGGTGAGCAAGCACACTTCCTCTGGAGTATTATTATTTTTTTTTTCTTTTGACATAGCATTCAGGTATGGTAACAATATGGCATTATTTTGCATTGACATCTGTTACCACCTCATCATACTGTCAGGATTTTTCTAATTCTCAAAATTTAACAAAGTAATCAATCAACAATATTTTACAGAAAGGAAACAAAAACAGCTTACTTTAACAAGTGTTTCCATTTTCAAAACGTCCACATGCCTTCAGTGTCAACATTGAAGGAAAAACGTATAGTCTTTCATGTACTCATGAGCAATTTCTTTCTTGAGAGTCTCATAGATATTAAGACAGTAGCCCCTGTCATAAAACGACACATCATAGGTGCTTATATGTGAGAATTGCTGAATGCAAAAAACTCTATCCAGGTCTACCTTAAGCAGCTTCTCCAAGATCATCTGAATGACATGGCGCAAGCCGAGGTCCCCAGCGTCATTTCTTGAACACACAAAGCGGATGGTATGACGTTCACCGGATCTTCTTTCAAATTCCATCTTGACAAGTAAGAAATGCCCAAGGCACGGAAATTGGTCCAAATCCTTCGGTTGGTAAGGGCGGACCCCTGATCACACCGTCCACTCAGCCCAGACACTTGGCCTGAGCCAAAAGGCCGAGAAGCGATCCTCTCCCCAGCCTGAAATGGCTGATAACAGGGAGCAGTAGACTGCATACACCTGTTCTACGCTCAGCCTTTGCCAAGACTGGAACGGCTGATAACAGAGAACAATAGATGTCTGCCCGTCCTCTGCTCAGTGTCTCTCCAGCCTGACATGACTGAGAAAGAGAGCAAAGCAAAGTTAAAGGGAGTGTGTTAGGTATAAATAAACAATAACCGTGACATGCAGGGGCTTTAAAACAGCAGTGCAAACATACCTTTAAGATCGCAGCGCGCAGTAGCAATGTAGCGATAAGCATCTTTTTACGGATATGCAAATCAGCCATAAGTGCACCGGGGAGGGAAGGAAGGAGGAGGGCTCTTCACTTACCTCTTTGCCTACAGATAGTCGCAAGGGCTCGGCATGTCTTCTAAAATTGCTGCCTGAAGTCGACCCCCCCCAGCGCCCAGCCAGCCCGCCACCCGTTACCGTATGCAAATCTAGTTAATCGGGCTGTGCCCCATGCACTTACAGGCTGATTTGCATATTGAAAAAAAAGATGATTAGTTCTGCATTGCTTGATGGGATTGCGGCCGCGTATGAAAGGCCTCTACACAGCACTATGTTTGGTTTTGGAGATATCTTGGACCTGAAAAACGTCCCTTAACTGGTCTAGCTCTAGCCGCTGTCCAATGTCAGTTGCCTGATAAGAGAGAGCAATAGATTGCTTGCTGCATGGGCTTATTGTGCAGTCAATCTACCTACCCCCAGCAGCTTGATACGGCCGATAAGAAGGAGCAGCGGACGTTTGCCAGTCCAGCAGCCAGCCTAAAACAGCTACCATAAGAAAGCTCTGATTTTAAAAAAAAAAAAAAAAAAAAAAGGTAAGTTGGTCACAGTGAGATGTTTTTTTTGTCTGTGATGTTACTTCTGATGTTATTTCTTTCTTTATTTATTTCTTTTCTTTTGACATACCATCTATATGACCACCTTACCCAATGATATAAGCCAAGCACATTCTCTATTTATGTCCCGCTTGGGAGTCCTACCTTGGACTTATGGAGAGACGAGAATTTTTATTTTTTTTTCCTTCTTCTTCTAACAAGAGAGTTGGAAGATTCCTGACTAAAAAACATCATCCGAGCACTCCTACCCAAATTTTCACTGCTATACAAAGCCTTAAATCACGGAGAAATGGGGGCGAGATGGCTCGTGACATCAGCTCATTTGCATACATGTCTCCCATTGGCTGGCTGCTGGAACTCTGTGCATGCAATGTTCTGTGCAGAGTGCAAGAGCTGCAACAGGGCTGGCCACTTATCTAGTGCTTCTTGCAGGTGAGCAAGCACACTTCCTCTGGAGTATTATTTTTTTTTTTTTTCTTTTGACATAGCATTCAGGTATGGTAACAATATGGCATTATTTTGCATTGACATCTGTTACCACCTCATCATACTGTCAGGATTTTTCTAATTCTCAAAATTTAACAAAGTAATCAATCAACAATATTTTACAGAAAGGAAACAAAAACAGCTTACTTTAACAAGTGTTTCCATTTTCAAAACGTCCACATGCCTTCAGTGTCAACATTGAAGGAAAAACGTATAGTCTTTCATGTACTCATGAGCAATTTCTTTCTTGAGAGTCTCATAGATATTAAGACAGTAGCCCCTGTCATAAAACGACACATCATAGGTGCTTATATGTGAGAATTGCTGAATGCAAAAAACTCTATCCAGGTCTACCTTAAGCAGCTTCTCCAAGATCATCTGAATGACATGGCGCAAGCCGAGGTCCCCAGCGTCATTTCTTGAACACACAAAGCGGATGGTATGACGTTCACCGGATCTTCTTTCAAATTCCATCTTGACAAGTAAGAAATGCCCAAGGCACGGAAATTGGTCCAAATCCTTCGGTTGGTAAGGGCGGACCCCTGATCACACCGTCCACTCAGCCCAGACACTTGGCCTGAGCCAAAAGGCCGAGAAGCGATCCTCTCCCCAGCCTGAAATGGCTGATAACAGGGAGCAGTAGACTGCATACACCTGTACGGTTAAACAATCTACTTTATTGAATTTGAAAGTTTCACATATACAGATAAAAAACCGTAGAATTTTTTACAAAATTATAAACTGACATCCATATACATAGCACAATGACAAGGTACTTATACAGTTAAAATTCACCAGAAAGAATTCCAAGAGGAAGGCCTCCATCGAGATACAGCCTCCCTCTTGCCAAAGCGGTTCACATCTCTTAAGTAATATACATAAGCTTCACTTAAAGCTAAGTTACAACAGTTTTCTACATCAATTTTTTCTCTGTTAAATAATAAAATGTTTCGGACTTTCCATAAAGCACTTTTAAAACAGCAGATAAAAGACCAGCATATTTCATGCTTAATAGGATCAGTACAGCTAAAAAGACCATAAAATACATAAGAATAATTGAGTTCCCTAAGACCGCACACCTCTTTTAAAATAGGCCCCGCCTTCCTCCATACCTCCTGCGAGAACCCACAGTTCCACATAGTGTGCAGTACGGACTCATCATTTCCACACCTCACGCATCTAGCTGATGCTACCAGACCCCTCCTACATTGGAATTCTCTTTTAGGGAGGCACTGGTGCACAACTGACCAGGCTAAGTCTTTATGGCTGTTCGCTAAAAATTTACCAAAAACATTTCTCCATACTTTTCGGGCTCTGCCCTCTGTGAACCCACTTACCCTTTCACAAATTTCTTCCTTTCTGCTAAAAACTGTTAATTTTTTCTGTTCTTTTAAAATATTGGGGTCGATTTGTTGGAGCTTTAAAAGTCTTATTGTCCTTTCTAAAACTGCGTAATGCTTTGGTGGGCACAATAAAACCGGGGAGCTCAGGGAAACCCTGGCCCACCTTTTAAAAACCATACCGCAAGCATATCTAAGAAAAGAACTAAAAGCACTGTCTGTGTTAAAACATTTAAAGCAAAAGCTAAGATATTTTATATAAAAGAATTTAAAAAAATCAGGGACATCTCTCCCTCCATTTTCTCTACTTTTATACATAACCTCTCTTCTCAGCTTTTCCATTTTGGATCCCCATATAAAATAAAAGCACATTTTGGTTATCTTTTTTATATATAAAATTGAGGGGGGAAAGACCATCGCTACATATAATAGCATTGGGATGATTACACTTTTCACGATTAGAATCTTTCCCTCCATGGTAAGTTTCCGCAGTCCCCAAAAGGAGATTTTCCTTTCGGCCCTAGTGATTACTGCATCCCAGCTTAAAATACCGTCATTGATAAAATTAAAAACTATACCCAACACTTTAATACTATTCTTTTGCATAACAATACCATCCACTTTTGAAGAGTCCCAAGGATCAAAATAAAAACAGTCGCACTTCTCCACATTTACTTTAAAACCGGAACCTGTACAAAATATCTGTGTGTTTAAAAGCGCCCTCCTCAGGGATGGGGAGTCGGTACATGCAATAGTAACATCGTCCATGTAAGCTAGTATTTTTACATTTTTCCCCCTACCCCCAGGGATGGGCACACCACGTATAATTTTATCTTTTCGAAGGAGTATTAAGAGGGGTTCTATGGCGCAAATAAATAAAAGCGGGGACAGTGGGCACCCCTGCTTTACACCTGAGGATAAAGGAACCCCCCTAGTTAAAAAACCATTAATAGATACTTTACTAAAACAGGAGCGGTATAAAAGTTTCACTTTAGATAAAATAAAAACAGGAATATTCATTGTGGATAAAATGCTAAAAAGATATTCATGGGACACTCGGTCAAAGGCTTTTTCAAAGTCAAGCGACATGATGGCTAAGCCCTGACCCCTTTCCTTTTGGTACCATATTAAGTCTCTAAGCAGGTTTAATGACTCAGCTATGCTTCGACCAGGGACACCACAAACTTGACTTGGGTGTATTAACTTAGCGATAAAAGGTTTTAAACGAGTTACTAAAATCTTTGCTAAAATTTTATAATCAACGTTTAAAAGAGTAATGGGGCGCCAATTTTTTAAAAGCCCCTTTTCACCTCTTTTTTTAAAAAGCAAAGATACTAGCCCCTCCCTCCAGGAGGGGGGTAAAACTTCGACATTAAAAACCTCTTTAAAAATCGCTAATAAATCCTCTTTTAAAATGTCCCAGAACTGCAAGTAAAATTCTATGGGAAACCCGTCAGTCCCAGGAACTTTCCCTGTTGAAAAACTTTTAATGATTGAAAATAATTCTTCTTGCGTTATGTCTACTGCTAGCCTCTCTTGGTCATGGTGATCTAGTTTGCGAGTTATAAGGCTATTTAAAAAAACTTTACAAGAGTTATCTATTGACTTAGTGTCAAAAAGATTTTTATAAAACTCAAAGGTCACCTCAAGCATTTCTTTTATTGTCTCCTTCCCCTCTAAACTGTTTATAACCTCTTTCCTTTCGTTGGCGATTTTAAAAAAATATCGGGAGCATTTCTCCCCCTCCTCTAAGTCTTTAACCCGGGCATTATGTATAATTTGTTTCCCTCTCTCGTCAATGATTCTATCTATTTCTGCTCTTAAGACTAGGATGTCCCCTTTTACGTCCACCCCTATCTCTTTAAGCTTAAGCAGAACCTGTAGTCTTTTATTGAGAATGAGGAAGCTATTCCTTCTTTCGGCTGCCTTCTTTTTTCCCATCATAACAAAGAAAGCCCTCATCTTAATTTTTGTTTGTTCCCACCATTCTAACATGCTATCGTTAACCCCTCGCTGCCCCTGCCAATGCTTGTATATTTGTAAGAAAGCAGATCTTACCCCAGGGTCCTGCAGCAAGGGTACGCTCAACCTCCATGGCCCTCTTTGTGTTTTAGGTTCACCTTCAAGTTCCAGGGAGGAAAGCAGCAGCATATGGTCAGAAAAAAACATTATTATACAAATTAAAACCTACAGGTAAAAAATTTTTAGAAACAAGGATAAAATCAATTCGAGATGAGATTCCTCGGCTGGTCCAGGTCGGTCCAGGATCTCCAGGTCGCAATTTCTGCCAACAGTCTACAAGGTTAAAATCAGTTACAAAATTTGATAAAATACCCGATGAGCGGTCTTTAGTGTTAGCCCTCCCTCCACTCCTACGCTCCCCCATACGAACACAATTAAAATCCCCCCCAACAATGAGGGGAGAGGAAGCCGGGCAGAAGAAAGGCAACATACCTAATAATTCTATCCGCTCTTGCTTGTTTGGGGAACAATAAATATTAATAATTTGCAATTTTATACCCTTGAATAAAACATTTAACAGCAACATTCTCCCGGGTACAATTTCCTCTGTTGAAATAATGTCCACATGAGTCCCTTTACATAAAATTCCAATACCGGAGGATTTGCTGTCATTCCCTCCGGACCAGATTGAGGGTCCATGTTTCCAGGATTTCTCCAAGTGTCCATAGTCCAACCCATTTTGGATGTTACATTCCTGGAGTAAACAGAAATCAAAAGAAACAGTTTCCAAATACTGAAATAAAGCAGCCCGCCTGATGGGGCCCTTTAGGGATCTCACATTAAGTGAGGCGATGGTTATTGGGATCCCCATCAGGTCTCGGAATCACCAGAGAACTCGGAAATATGTTGCGTCCCTCCACTGTCTCCCTCCGATGCCCAGTCGGGATCCCTCCTTGGAGTCTCGATATCAGAGCCAGAGCAAGACGTAGATCTTCCAGGACGCCAAGTAAGCAACTTCGGGGGTCGCAGGCTTGGATCCTCCTCCTCTCCATCCACGGACCCAGATGACGCTCGACCTCTTTTCGCTGACTGTGTGGAATCCATCTCCTCCACCGCCGCCGTCCCAGGCCTTTGGTCTTTGGATCCAGCCACGGGGGTCTCCGGTACGGTAGCAGGTGTAGACTCCTTACTAGGGACGCAATGTTTGTCAGGCGGGTGCTCCGCGGGACTCCCCTTCTGGGGGGTATCCCCAGACGCACCCCCTTTACTTTCGCCTTTCGTCGCACCTTTCGAAGAGGGGACACCCTTTGAGCCAGTTTTTTGACTGCTAGGCTCAGGGGCCTTAGCCCCGCTCCCTGCGGATGGGGGAGCCTTAAAGGTGCCACCCTGTGCGACTGCCGGCTTTCGGGTTTTAACAGGCTCAGCAGCCTTAGCGCCGGTTGCTGCCGGGGCAGCGGTTTTGGGGGTCTGTCCTTGGCTCCCCTGCGTGCCTCCGGACGAGGCCACGCTACCTCCTGTAGTAGGCACCGCGCCACTACCACCGGAGCCACCTTCGCCGCTATCATTGGAAGGCCCAGCCTTTTTTGCCTTTTTCGGACAGTCAAAGAACTTGTGTCCAAGCTCTCCGCACATGTTACAACGCCAGCCGTTCTTGCAATCTGGCCCTTCGTGGCCAGTGTCACCACATTTGTTACAGATCTTAGCCACGCACTGTTCCTTAAGGTGCCCATATTTTTTGCACCTTCGGCAAAAAAGAACTTCCATGCCGTTAAAGTACAGCGAACCCCTTTCGCGTCCAATGTAAAAGACTTGGGGTGGGTGAAGAAATCCACAAATTCCCCCTTCTGCGGCAGGGGCGGGCCGGAATTTGACATCGAATTTATATTTGCCCGACCAGGCTTCTACACCTCGGACATTGGCAACCTGCACCGGACCCGCCACCTCGCTACAATACCTCTTCAGGAATGTAACTATCTGTGACGAGTCCAGGAATGGGCTGTACATGTTGACCACTACCTGGGCTTTCTCGTAGTCGCCCAAAAATTTGAACACGAAACCCCTCAGGATCTCGTCGTCCTCTCTAGCCTCTTCCAAGGCTTTCCACACATTATAATACGTGCTTCTCTGATTGAAAGACACTATGCCTCCATCCTTAGTGCTTTTGAGGCACAGGATCTCCTCTTTCTGTACTCCGAGCCTTCTTAGCAAAATCTCCCGATAAATGTATGGGAGGTCCTTCGAAGCCAGGCTCTGTTCCGCAACCACAATCCGGATGGACTGTTTTAATGGGGGTTCCCCATGATTTTGTACAATGTAGACCATATTCAGCTTGGATCTTTATTCTCAGCTAGGGAGAATTCTTAAGGTCACTTTGACCAATGGAGGGGAGAAATGGTTGCCTTCCGCCAACCACCGCCCTTTTTTAGGTCTGGACCTATCCCGAAGGACAGCTGAGGTCTTTAGTCCTTGTCCGCACTAAGGGAACCTCCAACGAAGCTTGTCCGCACTATTCCAAAAACGCAACCACAATCGCAGCTTTTCCGCTTTATATACACTCGGTTGGGCCAAGGCCTTCCCCAGTGCGATCGCAACTCAAAAAGGTTTCCGGGGACTAATCCACCAGCCCGAAAGCAGCAAGGAGGTTTAGCCTGGGCAGTGCTCCCAAGCGATCCTCCAAGGCCAAGCGGTGGGTACCCCTTCTGCCACCTTAAGACTTTCCACCAAGTACAATCTATTACAACTGCACTTGATCGAGCCAAAAGGCCGAGAAGCGATCCTCTCCCCAGCCTGAAATGGCTGATAACAGGGAGCAGTAGACTGCATACACCTGTTCTACGCTCAGCCTTTGCCAAGACTGGAACGGCTGATAACAGAGAGCAATAGATGTCTGCCCGTCCTCTGCTCAGTGTCTCTCCAGCCTGACATGACTGAGAAAGAGAGCAAAGCAAAGTTAAAGGGAGTGTGTTAGGTATAAATAAACAATAACCGTGACATGCAGGGGCTTTAAAACAGCAGTGCAAACATACCTTTAAGATCGCAGCGCGCAGTAGCAATGTAGCGATAAGCATCTTTTTACGGATATGCAAATCAGCCATAAGTGCACCGGGGAGGGAAGGAAGGAGGAGGGCTCTTCACTTACCTCTTTGCCTACAGATAGTCGCAAGGGCTCGGCATGTCTTCTAAAATTGCTGCCTGAAGTCGACCCCCCCCAGCGCCCAGCGCCCAGCCAGCCCGCCACCCGTTACCGTATGCAAATCTAGCTAATCGGGCTGTGCCCCATGCACTTACAGGCTGATTTGCATATTGAAAAAAAAGATGATTAGTTCTGCATTGCTTGATGGGATTGCGGCCGCGTATGAAAGGCCTCTACACAGCACTATGTTTGGTTTTGGAGATATCTTGGACCTGAAAAACGTCCCTTAACTGGTCTAGCTCTAGCCGCTGTCCAATGTCAGTTGCCTGATAAGAGAGAGCAATAGATTGCTTGCTGCATGGGCTTATTGTGCAGTCAATCTACCTACCCCCAGCAGCTTGATACGGCCGATAAGAAGGAGCAGCGGACGTTTGCCAGTCCAGCAGCCAGCCTAAAACAGCTACCATAAGAAAGCTCTGATTTAAAAAAAAAAAAAAAAAAAAAAAAGGTAAGTTGGTCACAGTGAGATGTTTTTTTTGTCTGTGATGTTACTTCTGATGTTATTTATTTCTTTTCTTTTGACATACCATCTATATGACCACCTTACCCAATGATATAAGCCAAGCACATTCTCTATTTATGTCCCGCTTGGGAGTCCTACCTTGGACTTATGGAGAGACGAGAATTTTTATTTTTTTTCCTTCTTCTTCTAACAAGAGAGTTGGAAGATTCCTGACTAAAAAACATCATCCGAGCACTCCTACCCAAATTTTCACTGCTATAAAAAGCCTTAAATCACGGAGAAATGGGGGCGAGATGGCTCGTGACATCAGCTCATTTGCATACATGTCTCCCATTGGCTGGCTGCTGGAACTCTGTGCATGCAATGTTCTGTGCAGAATGCAAGAGCTGCAACAGGGCTGGCCACTTATCTAGTGCTTCTTGCAGGTGAGCAAGCACACTTCCTCTGGAGTATTATTATTTTTTTTTTCTTTTGACATAGCATTCAGGTATGGTAACAATATGGCATTATTTTGCATTGACATCTGTTACCACCTCATCATACTGTCAGGATTTTTCTAATTCTCAAAATTTAACAAAGTAATCAATCAACAATATTTTACAGAAAGGAAACAAAAACAGCTTACTTTAACAAGTGTTTCCATTTTCAAAACGTCCACATGCCTTCAGTGTCAACATTGAAGGAAAAACGTATAGTCTTTCATGTACTCATGAGCAATTTCTTTCTTGAGAGTCTCATAGATATTAAGACAGTAGCCCCTGTCATAAAACGACACATCATAGGTGCTTATATGTGAGAATTGCTGAATGCAAAAAACTCTATCCAGGTCTACCTTAAGCAGCTTCTCCAAGATCATCTGAATGACATGGCGCAAGCCGAGGTCCCCAGCGTCATTTCTTGAACACACAAAGCGGATGGTATGACGTTCACCGGATCTTCTTTCAAATTCCATCTTGACAAGTAAGAAATGCCCAAGGCACGGAAATTGGTCCAAATCCTTCGGTTGGTAAGGGCGGACCCCTGATCACACCGTCCACTCAGCCCAGACACTTGGCCTGAGCCAAAAGGCCGAGAAGCGATCCTCTCCCCAGCCTGAAATGGCTGATAACAGGGAGCAGTAGACTGCATACACCTGTTCTACGCTCAGCCTTTGCCAAGACTGGAACGGCTGATAACAGAGAACAATAGATGTCTGCCCGTCCTCTGCTCAGTGTCTCTCCAGCCTGACATGACTGAGAAAGAGAGCAAAGCAAAGTTAAAGGGAGTGTGTTAGGTATAAATAAACAATAACCGTGACATGCAGGGGCTTTGAAACAGCAGTGCAAACATACCTTTAAGATTGCAGCGCGCAGTAGCAATGTAGCGATAAGCATCTTTTTACGGATATGCAAATCAGCCATAAGTGCACCGGGGAGGGAAGGAAGGAGGAGGGCTCTTCACTTACCTCTTTGCCTACAGATAGTCGCAAGGGCTCGGCATGTCTTCTAAAATTGCTGCCTGAAGTCGACCCCCCCCCAGCGCCCAGCGCCCAGCCAGCCCGCCACCCGTTACCGTATGCAAATCTAGTTAATCGGGCTGTGCCCCATGCACTTACAGGCTGATTTGCATATTGAAAAAAAAGATGATTAGTTCTGCATTGCTTGATGGGATTGCGGCCGCGTATGAAAGGCCTCTACACAGCACTATGTTTGGTTTTGGAGATATCTTGGACCTGAAAAACGTCCCTTAACTGGTCTAGCTCTAGCCGCTGTCCAATGTCAGTTGCCTGATAAGAGAGAGCAATAGATTGCTTGCTGTATGGGGTTATTGTGCAGTCAATCTACCTACCCCCAGCAGCTTGATACGGCCGATAAGAAGGAGCAGCGGACGTTTGCCAGTCCAGCAGCCAGCCTAAAACAGCTACCATAAGAAAGCTCTGATTTAAAAAACAAAAAAAAAAAAAAAAAAGGTAAGTTGGTCACAGTGAGATGTTTTTTTTGTCTGTGATGTTACTTCTGATGTTATTTCTTTATTTATTTATTTCTTTTCTTTTGACATACCATCTATATGACCACCTTATCCAATGATATAAGCCAAGCACATTCTCTATTTATGTCCCGCTTGGGAGTCCTACCTTGGACTTATGGAGAGACGAGAATTTTTATTTTTTTTCCTTCTTCTTCTAACAAGAGAGTTGGAAGATTCCTGACTAAAAAACATCATCCGAGCACTCCTACCCAAATTTTCACTGCTATACAAAGCCTTAAATCACGGAGAAATGGGGGCGAGATGGCTCGTGACATCAGCTCATTTGCATACATGTCTCCCATTGGCTGGCTGCTGGAACTCTGTGCATGCAATGTTCTGTGCAGAGTGCAAGAGCTGCAACAGGGCTGGCCACTTATCTAGTGCTTCTTGCAGGTGAGCAAGCACACTTCCTCTGGAGTATTATTATTATTTTTTTTCTTTTGACATAGCATTCAGGTATGGTAACAATATGGCATTATTTTGCATTGACATCTGTTACCACCTCATCATACTGTCAGGATTTTTCTAATTCTCAAAATTTAACAAAGTAATCAATCAACAATATTTTACAGAAAGGAAACAAAAACAGCTTACTTTAACAAGTGTTTCCATTTTCAAAACGTCCACATGCCTTCAGTGTCAACATTGAAGGAAAAACGTATAGTCTTTCATGTACTCATGAGCAATTTCTTTCTTGAGAGTCTCATAGATATTAAGACAGTAGCCCCTGTCATAAAACGACACATCATAGGTGCTTATATGTGAGAATTGCTGAATGCAAAAAACTCTATCCAGGTCTACCTTAAGCAGCTTCTCCAAGATCATCTGAATGACATGGCGCAAGCCGAGGTCCCCAGCGTCATTTCTTGAACACACAAAGCGGATGGTATGACGTTCACCGGATCTTCTTTCAAATTCCATCTTGACAAGTAAGAAATGCCCAAGGCACGGAAATTGGTCCAAATCCTTCGGTTGGTAAGGGCGGACCCCTGATCACACCGTCCACTCAGCCCAGACACTTGGCCTGAGCCAAAAGGCCGAGAAGCGATCCTCTCCCCAGCCTGAAATGGCTGATAACAGGGAGCAGTAGACTGCATACACCTGTTCTACGCTCAGCCTTTGCCAAGACTGGAACGGCTGATAACAGAGAACAATAGATGTCTGCCCGTCCTCTGCTCAGTGTCTCTCCAGCCTGACATGACTGAGAAAGAGAGCAAAGCAAAGTTAAAGGGAGTGTGTTAGGTATAAATAAACAATAACCGTGACATGCAGGGGCTTTAAAACAGCAGTGCAAACATACCTTTAAGATCGCAGCGCGCAGTAGCAATGTAGCGATAAGCATCTTTTTACGGATATGCAAATCAGCCATAAGTGCACCGGGGAGGGAAGGAAGGAGGAGGGCTCTTCACTTACCTCTTTGCCTACAGATAGTCGCAAGGGCTCGGCATGTCTTCTAAAATTGCTGCCTGAAGTCGACCCCCCCCAGCGCCCAGCCAGCCCGCCACCCGTTACCGTATGCAAATCTAGTTAATTGGGCTGTGCCCCATGCACTTACAGGCTGATTTGCATATTGAAAAAAAAGATGATTAGTTCTGCATTGCTTGATGGGATTGCGGCCGCGTATGAAAGGCCTCTACACAGCACTATGTTTGGTTTTGGAGATATCTTGGACCTGAAAAACGTCCCTTAACTGGTCTAGCTCTAGCCGCTGTCCAATGTCAGTTGCCTGATAAGAGAGAGCAATAGATTGCTTGCTGCATGGGCTTATTGTGCAGTCAATCTACCTACCCCCAGCAGCTTGATACGGCCGATAAGAAGGAGCAGCGGACGTTTGCCAGTCCAGCAGCCAGCCTAAAACAGCTACCATAAGAAAGCTCTGATTTAAAAAAAAAAAAAAAAAAAAAAAAAAGGTAAGTTGGTCACAGTGAGATGTTTTTTTTGTCTGTGATGTTACTTCTGATGTTATTTCTTTCTTTCTTTATTTCTTTTCTTTTGACATACCATCTATATGACCACCTTACCCAATGATATAAGCCAAGCACATTCTCTATTTATGTCCCGCTTGGGAGTCCTACCTTGGACTTATGGAGAGACGAGAATTTTTATTTTTTTTTCCTTCTTCTTCTAACAAGAGAGTTGGAAGATTCCTGACTAAAAAACATCATCCGAGCACTCCTACCCAAATTTTCACTGCTATACAAAGCCTTAAATCACGGAGAAATGGGGGCGAGATGGCTCGTGACATCAGCTCATTTGCATACATGTCTCCCATTGGCTGGCTGCTGGAACTCTGTGCATGCAATGTTCTGTGCAGAGTGCAAGAGCTGCAACAGGGCTGGCCACTTATCTAGTGCTTCTTGCAGGTGAGCAAGCACACTTCCTCTGGAGTATTTTTTTTTTTTTTTTCTTTTGACATAGCATTCAGGTATGGTAACAATATGGCATTATTTTGCATTGACATCTGTTACCACCTCATCATACTGTCAGGATTTTTCTAATTCTCAAAATTTAACAAAGTAATCAATCAACAATATTTTACAGAAAGGAAACAAAAACAGCTTACTTTAACAAGTGTTTCCATTTTCAAAACGTCCACATGCCTTCAGTGTCAACATTGAAGGAAAAACGTATAGTCTTTCATGTACTCATGAGCAATTTCTTTCTTGAGAGTCTCATAGATATTAAGACAGTAGCCCCTGTCATAAAACGACACATCATAGGTGCTTATATGTGAGAATTGCTGAATGCAAAAAACTCTATCCAGGTCTACCTTAAGCAGCTTCTCCAAGATCATCTGAATGACATGGCGCAAGCCGAGGTCCCCAGCGTCATTTCTTGAACACACAAAGCGGATGGTATGACGTTCACCGGATCTTCTTTCAAATTCCATCTTGACAAGTAAGAAATGCCCAAGGCACGGAAATTGGTCCAAATCCTTCGGTTGGTAAGGGCGGACCCCTGATCACACCGTCCACTCAGCCCAGACACTTGGCCTGAGCCAAAAGGCCGAGAAGCGATCCTCTCCCCAGCCTGAAATGGCTGATAACAGGGAGCAGTAGACTGCATACACCTGTTCTACGCTCAGCCTTTGCCAAGACTGGAACGGCTGATAACAGAGAGCAATAGATGTCTGCCCGTCCTCTGCTCAGTGTCTCTCCAGCCTGACATGACTGAGAAAGAGAGCAAAGCAAAGTTAAAGGGAGTGTGTTAGGTATAAATAAACAATAACCGTGACATGCAGGGGCTTTAAAACAGCAGTGCAAACATACCTTTAAGATCGCAGCGCGCAGTAGCAATGTAGCGATAAGCATCTTTTTACGGATATGCAAATCAGCCATAAGTGCACCGGGGAGGGAAGGAAGGAGGAGGGCTCTTCACTTACCTCTTTGCCTACAGATAGTCGCAAGGGCTCGGCATGTCTTCTAAAATTGCTGCCTGAAGTCGACCTCCCCCAGCGCCCAGCGCCCAGCCAGCCCGCCACCCGTTACCGTATGCAAATCTAGCTAATCGGGCTGTGCCCCATGCACTTACAGGCTGATTTGCATATTGAAAAAAAAGATGATTAGTTCTGCATTGCTTGATGGGATTGCGGCCGCGTATGAAAGGCCTCTACACAGCACTATGTTTGGTTTTGGAGATATCTTGGACCTGAAAAACGTCCCTTAACTGGTCTAGCTCTAGCCGCTGTCCAATGTCAGTTGCCTGATAAGAGAGAGCAATAGATTGCTTGCTGCATGGGCTTATTGTGCAGTCAATCTACCTACCCCCAGCAGCTTGATACGGCCGATAAGAAGGAGCAGCGGACGTTTGCCAGTCCAGCAGCCAGCCTAAAACAGCTACCATAAGAAAGCTCTGATTTAAAAAAAAAAAAAAAAAAAAAAAGGTAAGTTGGTCACAGTGAGATGTTTTTTTTGTCTGTGATGTTACTTCTGATGTTATTTATTTCTTTTCTTTTGACATACCATCTATATGACCACCTTACCCAATGATATAAGCCAAGCACATTCTCTATTTATGTCCCGCTTGGGAGTCCTACCTTGGACTTATGGAGAGACGAGAATTTTTATTTTTTTTCCTTCTTCTTCTAACAAGAGAGTTGGAAGATTCCTGACTAAAAAACATCATCCGAGCACTCCTACCCAAATTTTCACTGCTATAAAAAGCCTTAAATCACGGAGAAATGGGGGCGAGATGGCTCGTGACATCAGCTCATTTGCATACATGTCTCCCATTGGCTGGCTGCTGGAACTCTGTGCATGCAATGTTCTGTGCAGAATGCAAGAGCTGCAACAGGGCTGGCCACTTATCTAGTGCTTCTTGCAGGTGAGCAAGCACACTTCCTCTGGAGTATTATTATTTTTTTTTTCTTTTGACATAGCATTCAGGTATGGTAACAATATGGCATTATTTTGCATTGACATCTGTTACCACCTCATCATACTGTCAGGATTTTTCTAATTCTCAAAATTTAACAAAGTAATCAATCAACAATATTTTACAGAAAGGAAACAAAAACAGCTTACTTTAACAAGTGTTTCCATTTTCAAAACGTCCACATGCCTTCAGTGTCAACATTGAAGGAAAAACGTATAGTCTTTCATGTACTCATGAGCAATTTCTTTCTTGAGAGTCTCATAGATATTAAGACAGTAGCCCCTGTCATAAAACGACACATCATAGGTGCTTATATGTGAGAATTGCTGAATGCAAAAAACTCTATCCAGGTCTACCTTAAGCAGCTTCTCCAAGATCATCTGAATGACATGGCGCAAGCCGAGGTCCCCAGCGTCATTTCTTGAACACACAAAGCGGATGGTATGACGTTCACCGGATCTTCTTTCAAATTCCATCTTGACAAGTAAGAAATGCCCAAGGCACGGAAATTGGTCCAAATCCTTCGGTTGGTAAGGGCGGACCCCTGATCACACCGTCCACTCAGCCCAGACACTTGGCCTGAGCCAAAAGGCCGAGAAGCGATCCTCTCCCCAGCCTGAAATGGCTGATAACAGGGAGCAGTAGACTGCATACACCTGTTCTACGCTCAGCCTTTGCCAAGACTGGAACGGCTGATAACAGAGAACAATAGATGTCTGCCCGTCCTCTGCTCAGTGTCTCTCCAGCCTGACATGACTGAGAAAGAGAGCAAAGCAAAGTTAAAGGGAGTGTGTTAGGTATAAATAAACAATAACCGTGACATGCAGGGGCTTTAAAACAGCAGTGCAAACATACCTTTAAGATCGCAGCGCGCAGTAGCAATGTAGCGATAAGCATCTTTTTACGGATATGCAAATCAGCCATAAGTGCACCGGGGAGGGAAGGAAGGAGGAGGGCTCTTCACTTACCTCTTTGCCTACAGATAGTCGCAAGGGCTCGGCATGTCTTCTAAAATTGCTGCCTGAAGTCGACCCCCCCCAGCGCCCAGCGCCCAGCCAGCCCGCCACCCGTTACCGTATGCAAATCTAGTTAATCGGGCTGTGCCCCATGCACTTACAGGCTGATTTGCATATTGAAAAAAAAGATGATTAGTTCTGCATTGCTTGATGGGATTGCGGCCGCGTATGAAAGGCCTCTACACAGCACTATGTTTGGTTTTGGAGATATCTTGGACCTGAAAAACGTCCCTTAACTGGTCTAGCTCTAGCCGCTGTCCAATGTCAGTTGCCTGATAAGAGAGAGCAATAGATTGCTTGCTGCATGGGCTTATTGTGCAGTCAATCTACCTACCCCCAGCAGCTTGATACGGCCGATAAGAAGGAGCAGCGGACGTTTGCCAGTCCAGCAGCCAGCCTAAAACAGCTACCATAAGAAAGCTCTGATTTAAAAAAAAAAAAAAAAAAAGGTAAGTTGGTCACAGTGAGATGTTTTTTTTGTCTGTGATGTTACTTCTGATGTTATTTCTTTATTTATTTATTTCTTTTCTTTTGACATACCATCAATATGACCACCTTACCCAATGATAAAAGCCAAGCACATTCTCTATTTATGTCCCGCTTGGGAGTCCTACCTTGGACTTATGGAGAGACGAGAATTTTTATTTTTTTTTCCTTCTTCTTCTAACAAGAGAGTTGGAAGATTCCTGACTAAAAAACATCATCCGAGCACTCCTACCCAAATTTTCACTGCTATACAAAGCCTTAAATCACGGAGAAATGGGGGCGAGATGGCTCGTGACATCAGCTCATTTGCATACATGTCTCCCATTGGCTGGCTGCTGGAACTCTGTGCATGCAATGTTCTGTGCAGAGTGCAAGAGCTGCAACAGGGCTGGCCACATATCTAGTGCTTCTTGCAGGTGAGCAAGCACACTTCCTCTGGAGTATTATTATTTTTTTTTTTCTTTTGACATAGCATTCAGGTATGGTAACAATATGGCATTATTTTGCATTGACATCTGTTACCACCTCATCATACTGTCAGGATTTTTCTAATTCTCAAAATTTAACAAAGTAATCAATCAACAATATTTTACAGAAAGGAAACAAAAACAGCTTACTTTAACAAGTGTTTCCATTTTCAAAACGTCCACATGCCTTCAGTGTCAACATTGAAGGAAAAACGTATAGTCTTTCATGTACTCATGAGCAATTTATTTCTTGAGAGTCTCATAGATATTAAGACAGTAGCCCCTGTCATAAAACGACACATCATAGGTGCTTATATGTGAGAATTGCTGAATGCAAAAAACTCTATCCAGGTCTACCTTAAGCAGCTTCTCCAAGATCATCTGAATGACATGGCGCAAGCCGAGGTCCCCAGCGTCATTTCTTGAACACACAAAGCGGATGGTATGACGTTCACCGGATCTTCTTTCAAATTCCATCTTGACAAGTAAGAAATGCCCAAGGCACGGAAATTGGTCCAAATCCTTCGGTTGGTAAGGGCGGACCCCTGATCACACCGTCCACTCAGCCCAGACACTTGGCCTGAGCCAAAAGGCCGAGAAGCGATCCTCTCCCCAGCCTGAAATGGCTGATAACAGGGAGCAGTAGACTGCATACACCTGTTCTACGCTCAGCCTTTGCCAAGACTGGAACGGCTGATAACAGAGAACAATAGATGTCTGCCCGTCCTCTGCTCAGTGTCTCTCCAGCCTGACATGACTGAGAAAGAGAGCAAAGCAAAGTTAAAGGGAGTGTGTTAGGTATAAATAAACAATAACCGTGACATGCAGGGGCTTTAAAACAGCAGTGCAAACATACCTTTAAGATCGCAGCGCGCAGTAGCAATGTAGCGATAAGCATCTTTTTACGGATATGCAAATCAGCCATAAGTGCACCGGGGAGGGAAGGAAGGAGGAGGGCTCTTCACTTACCTCTTTGCCTACAGATAGTCGCAAGGGCTCGGCATGTCTTCTAAAATTGCTGCCTGAAGTCGACCCCCCCCAGCGCCCAGCGCCCAGCCAGCCCGCCACCCGTTACCGTATGCAAATCTAGCTAATCGGGCTGTGCCCCATGCACTTACAGGCTGATTTGCATATTGAAAAAAAAGATGATTAGTTCTGCATTGCTTGATGGGATTGCGGCCGCGTATGAAAGGCCTCTACACAGCACTATGTTTGGTTTTGGAGATATCTTGGACCTGAAAAACGTCCCTTAACTGGTCTAGCTCTAGCCGCTGTCCAATGTCAGTTGCCTGATAAGAGAGAGCAATAGATTGCTTGCTGCATGGGCTTATTGTGCAGTCAATCTACCTACCCCCAGCAGCTTGATACGGCCGATAAGAAGGAGCAGCGGACGTTTGCCAGTCCAGCAGCCAGCCTAAAACAGCTACCATAAGAAAGCTCTGATTTAAAAAAAAAAAAAAAAAAAAAAAAGGTAAGTTGGTCACAGTGAGATGTTTTTTTTGTCTGTGATGTTACTTCTGATGTTATTTCTTTCTTTATTTATTTCTTTTCTTTTGACATACCATCTATATGACCACCTTACCCAATGATATAAGCCAAGCACATTCTCTATTTATGTCCCGCTTGGGAGTCCTACCTTGGACTTATGGAGAGACGAGAATTTTTATTTTTTTTCCTTCTTCTTCTAACAAGAGAGTTGGAAGATTCCTGACTAAAAAACATCATCCGAGCACTCCTACCCAAATTTTCACTGCTATACAAAGCCTTAAATCACGGAGAAATGGGGGCGAGATGGCTCGTGACATCAGCTCATTTGCATACATGTCTCCCATTGGCTGGCTGCTGGAACTCTGTGCATGCAATGTTCTGTGCAGAGTGCAAGAGCTGCAACAGGGCTGGCCACTTATCTAGTGCTTCTTGCAGGTGAGCAAGCACACTTCCTCTGGAGTATTATTATTTTTTTTTTTTCTTTTGACATAGCATTCAGGTATGGTAACAATATGGCATTATTTTGCATTGACATCTGTTACCACCTCATCATACTGTCAGGATTTTTCTAATTCTCAAAATTTAACAAAGTAATCAATCAACAATATTTTACAGAAAGGAAACAAAAACAGCTTACTTTAGCAAGTGTTTCCATTTTCAAAACGTCCACATGCCTTCAGTGTCAACATTGAAGGAAAAACGTATAGTCTTTCATGTACTCATGAGCAATTTCTTTCTTGAGAGTCTCATAGATATTAAGACAGTAGCCCCTGTCATAAAACGACACATCATAGGTGCTTATATGTGAGAATTGCTGAATGCAAAAAACTCTATCCAGGTCTACCTTAAGCAGCTTCTCCAAGATCATCTGAATGACATGGCGCAAGCCGAGGTCCCCAGCGTCATTTCTTGAACACACAAAGCGGATGGTATGACGTTCACCGGATCTTCTTTCAAATTCCATCTTGACAAGTAAGAAATGCCCAAGGCACGGAAATTGGTCCAAATCCTTCGGTTGGTAAGGGCGGACCCCTGATCACACCGTCCACTCAGCCCAGACACTTGGCCTGAGCCAAAAGGCCGAGAAGCGATCCTCTCCCCAGCCTGAAATGGCTGATAACAGGGAGCAGTAGACTGCATACACCTGTTCTACGCTCAGCCTTTGCCAAGACTGGAACGGCTGATAACAGAGAGCAATAGATGTCTGCCCGAAGTCTGCCCGTCCTCTGCTCAGTGTCTCTCCAGCCTGACATGACTGAGAAAGAGAGCAAAGCAAAGTTAAAGGGAGTGTGTTAGGTATAAATAAACAATAACCGTGACATGCAGGGGCTTTGAAACAGCAGTGCAAACATACCTTTAAGATTGCAGCGCGCAGTAGCAATGTAGCGATAAGCATCTTTTTACGGATATGCAAATCAGCCATAAGTGCACCGGGGAGGGAAGGAAGGAGGAGGGCTCTTCACTTACCTCTTTGCCTACAGATAGTCGCAAGGGCTCGGCATGTCTTCTAAAATTGCTGCCTGAAGTCGACCCCCCCCCAGCGCCCAGCGCCCAGCCAGCCCGCCACCCGTTACCGTATGCAAATCTAGTTAATCGGGCTGTGCCCCATGCACTTACAGGCTGATTTGCATATTGAAAAAAAAGATGATTAGTTCTGCATTGCTTGATGGGATTGCGGCCGCGTATGAAAGGCCTCTACACAGCACTATGTTTGGTTTTGGAGATATCTTGGACCTGAAAAACGTCCCTTAACTGGTCTAGCTCTAGCCGCTGTCCAATGTCAGTTGCCTGATAAGAGAGAGCAATAGATTGCTTGCTGTATGGGGTTATTGTGCAGTCAATCTACCTACCCCCAGCAGCTTGATACGGCCGATAAGAAGGAGCAGCGGACGTTTGCCAGTCCAGCAGCCAGCCTAAAACAGCTACCATAAGAAAGCTCTGATTTAAAAAAAAAAAAAAAAAAAAAAAAGGTAAGTTGGTCACAGTGAGATGTTTTTTTTGTCTGTGATGTTACTTCTGATGTTATTTCTTTCTTTATTTATTTCTTTTCTTTTGACATACCATCTATATGACCACCTTATCCAATGATATAAGCCAAGCACATTCTCTATTTATGTCCCGCTTGGGAGTCCTACCTTGGACTTATGGAGAGACGAGAATTTTTATTTTTTTTCCTTCTTCTTCTAACAAGAGAGTTGGAAGATTCCTGACTAAAAAACATCATCCGAGCACTCCTACCCAAATTTTCACTGCTATACAAAGCCTTAAATCACGGAGAAATGGGGGCGAGATGGCTCGTGACATCAGCTCATTTGCATACATGTCTCCCATTGGCTGGCTGCTGGAACTCTGTGCATGCAATGTTCTGTGCAGAGTGCAAGAGCTGCAACAGGGCTGGCCACTTATCTAGTGCTTCTTGCAGGTGAGCAAGCACACTTCCTCTGGAGTATTATTATTTTTTTTTTTCTTTTGACATAGCATTCAGGTATGGTAACAATATGGCATTATTTTGCATTGACATCTGTTACCACCTCATCATACTGTCAGGATTTTTCTAATTCTCAAAATTTAACAAAGTAATCAATCAACAATATTTTACAGAAAGGAAACAAAAACAGCTTACTTTAACAAGTGTTTCCATTTTCAAAACGTCCACATGCCTTCAGTGTCAACATTGAAGGAAAAACGTATAGTCTTTCATGTACTCATGAGCAATTTCTTTCTTGAGAGTCTCATAGATATTAAGACAGTAGCCCCTGTCATAAAACGACACATCATAGGTGCTTATATGTGAGAATTGCTGAATGCAAAAAACTCTATCCAGGTCTACCTTAAGCAGCTTCTCCAAGATCATCTGAATGACATGGCGCAAGCCGAGGTCCCCAGCGTCATTTCTTGAACACACAAAGCGGATGGTATGACGTTCACCGGATCTTCTTTCAAATTCCATCTTGACAAGTAAGAAATGCCCAAGGCACGGAAATTGGTCCAAATCCTTCGGTTGGTAAGGGCGGACCCCTGATCACACCGTCCACTCAGCCCAGACACTTGGCCTGAGCCAAAAGGCCGAGAAGCGATCCTCTCCCCAGCCTGAAATGGCTGATAACAGGGAGCAGTAGACTGCATACACCTGTTCTACGCTCAGCCTTTGCCAAGACTGGAACGGCTGATAACAGAGAGCAATAGATGTCTGCCCGTCCTCTGCTCAGTGTCTCTCCAGCCTGACATGACTGAGAAAGAGAGCAAAGCAAAGTTAAAGGGAGTGTGTTAGGTATAAATAAACAATAACCGTGACATGCAGGGGCTTTAAAACAGCAGTGCAAACATACCTTTAAGATCGCAGCGCGCAGTAGCAATGTAGCGATAAGCATCTTTTTACGGATATGCAAATCAGCCATAAGTGCACCGGGGAGGGAAGGAAGGAGGAGGGCTCTTCACTTACCTCTTTGCCTACAGATAGTCGCAAGGGCTCGGCATGTCTTCTAAAATTGCTGCCTGAAGTCGACCCCCCCCAGCGCCCAGCCAGCCCGCCACCCGTTACCGTATGCAAATCTAGTTAATTGGGCTGTGCCCCATGCACTTACAGGCTGATTTGCATATTGAAAAAAAAGATGATTAGTTCTGCATTGCTTGATGGGATTGCGGCCGCGTATGAAAGGCCTCTACACAGCACTATGTTTGGTTTTGGAGATATCTTGGACCTGAAAAACGTCCCTTAACTGGTCTAGCTCTAGCCGCTGTCCAATGTCAGTTGCCTGATAAGAGAGAGCAATAGATTGCTTGCTGCATGGGCTTATTGTGCAGTCAATCTACCTACCCCCAGCAGCTTGATACGGCCGATAAGAAGGAGCAGCGGACGTTTGCCAGTCCAGCAGCCAGCCTAAAACAGCTACCATAAGAAAGCTCTGATTTTAAAAAAAAAAAAAAAGGTAAGTTGGTCACAGTGAGATGTTTTTTTTGTCTGTGATGTTACTTCTGATGTTATTTCTTTCTTTATTTCTTTTCTTTTGACATACCA
The DNA here is from genome assembly GCF_031893055.1 of Leptodactylus fuscus. Classification (NCBI taxonomy): domain Eukaryota; kingdom Metazoa; phylum Chordata; class Amphibia; order Anura; family Leptodactylidae; genus Leptodactylus; species Leptodactylus fuscus. The sequence goes on along the minus strand of NW_027440735.1, from coordinate 324,265 downwards.
TCTATATGACCACCTTACCCAATGATATAAGCCAAGCACATTCTCTATTTATGTCCCGCTTGGGAGTCCTACCTTGGACTTATGGAGAGACGAGAATTTTTATTTTTTTTCCTTCTTCTTCTAACAAGAGAGTTGGAAGATTCCTGACTAAAAAACATCATCCGAGCACTCCTACCCAAATTTTCACTGCTATACAAAGCCTTAAATCACGGAGAAATGGGGGCGAGATGGCTCGTGACATCAGCTCATTTGCATACATGTCTCCCATTGGCTGGCTGCTGGAACTCTGTGCATGCAATGTTCTGTGCAGAGTGCAAGAGCTGCAACAGGGCTGGCCACTTATCTAGTGCTTCTTGCAGGTGAGCAAGCACACTTCCTCTGGAGTATTATTATTTTTTTTTTTCTTTTGACATAGCATTCAGGTATGGTAACAATATGGCATTATTTTGCATTGACATCTGTTACCACCTCATCATACTGTCAGGATTTTTCTAATTCTCAAAATTTAACAAAGTAATCAATCAACAATATTTTACAGAAAGGAAACAAAAACAGCTTACTTTAACAAGTGTTTCCATTTTCAAAACGTCCACATGCCTTCAGTGTCAACATTGAAGGAAAAACGTATAGTCTTTCATGTACTCATGAGCAATTTCTTTCTTGAGAGTCTCATAGATATTAAGACAGTAGCCCCTGTCATAAAACGACACATCATAGGTGCTTATATGTGAGAATTGCTGAATGCAAAAAACTCTATCCAGGTCTACCTTAAGCAGCTTCTCCAAGATCATCTGAATGACATGGCGCAAGCCGAGGTCCCCAGCGTCATTTCTTGAACACACAAAGCGGATGGTATGACGTTCACCGGATCTTCTTTCAAATTCCATCTTGACAAGTAAGAAATGCCCAAGGCACGGAAATTGGTCCAAATCCTTCGGTTGGTAAGGGCGGACCCCTGATCACACCGTCCACTCAGCCCAGACACTTGGCCTGAGCCAAAAGGCCGAGAAGCGATCCTCTCCCCAGCCTGAAATGGCTGATAACAGGGAGCAGTAGACTGCATACACCTGTTCTACGCTCAGCCTTTGCCAAGACTGGAACGGCTGATAACAGAGAGCAATAGATGTCTGCCCGTCCTCTGCTCAGTGTCTCTCCAGCCTGACATGACTGAGAAAGAGAGCAAAGCAAAGTTAAAGGGAGTGTGTTAGGTATAAATAAACAATAACCGTGACATGCAGGGGCTTTAAAACAGCAGTGCAAACATACCTTTAAGATCGCAGCGCGCAGTAGCAATGTAGCGATAAGCATCTTTTTACGGATATGCAAATCAGCCATAAGTGCACCGGGGAGGGAAGGAAGGAGGAGGGCTCTTCACTTACCTCTTTGCCTACAGATAGTCGCAAGGGCTCGGCATGTCTTCTAAAATTGCTGCCTGAAGTCGACCCCCCCCAGCGCCCAGCGCCCAGCCAGCCCGCCACCCGTTACCGTATGCAAATCTAGTTAATCGGGCTGTGCCCCATGCACTTACAGGCTGATTTGCATATTGAAAAAAAAGATGATTAGTTCTGCATTGCTTGATGGGATTGCGGCCGCGTATGAAAGGCCTCTACACAGCACTATGTTTGGTTTTGGAGATATCTTGGACCTGAAAAACGTCCCTTAACTGGTCTAGCTCTAGCCGCTGTCCAATGTCAGTTGCCTGATAAGAGAGAGCAATAGATTGCTTGCTGCATGGGCTTATTGTGCAGTCAATCTACCTACCCCCAGCAGCTTGATACGGCCGATAAGAAGGAGCAGCGGACGTTTGCCAGTCCAGCAGCCAGCCTAAAACAGCTACCATAAGAAAGCTCTGATTTAAAAAAAAAAAAAAAAAAAAGGTAAGTTGGTCACAGTGAGATGTTTTTTTTGTCTGTGATGTTACTTCTGATGTTATTTCTTTATTTATTTATTTATTTCTTTTCTTTTGACATACCATCTATATGACCACCTTACCCAATGATATAAGCCAAGCACATTCTCTATTTATGTCCCGCTTGGGAGTCCTACCTTGGACTTATGGAGAGACGAGAATTTTTATTTTTTTTCCTTCTTCTTCTAACAAGAGAGTTGGAAGATTCCTGACTAAAAAACATCATCCGAGCACTCCTACCCAAATTTTCACTGCTATACAAAGCCTTAAATCACGGAGAAATGGGGGCGAGATGGCTCGTGACATCAGCTCATTTGCATACATGTCTCCCATTGGCTGGCTGCTGGAACTCTGTGCATGCAATGTTCTGTGCAGAGTGCAAGAGCTGCAACAGGGCTGGCCACTTATCTAGTGCTTCTTGCAGGTGAGCAAGCACACTTCCTCTGGAGTATTATTATTTTTTTTTTTCTTTTGACATAGCATTCAGGTATGGTAACAATATGGCATTATTTTGCATTGACATCTGTTACCACCTCATCATACTGTCAGGATTTTTCTAATTCTCAAAATTTAACAAAGTAATCAATCAACAATATTTTACAGAAAGGAAACAAAAACAGCTTACTTTAACAAGTGTTTCCATTTTCAAAACGTCCACATGCCTTCAGTGTCAACATTGAAGGAAAAACGTATAGTCTTTCATGTACTCATGAGCAATTTCTTTCTTGAGAGTCTCATAGATATTAAGACAGTAGCCCCTGTCATAAAACGACACATCATAGGTGCTTATATGTGAGAATTGCTGAATGCAAAAAACTCTATCCAGGTCTACCTTAAGCAGCTTCTCCAAGATCATCTGAATGACATGGCGCAAGCCGAGGTCCCCAGCGTCATTTCTTGAACACACAAAGCGGATGGTATGACGTTCACCGGATCTTCTTTCAAATTCCATCTTGACAAGTAAGAAATGCCCAAGGCACGGAAATTGGTCCAAATCCTTCGGTTGGTAAGGGCGGACCCCTGATCACACCGTCCACTCAGCCCAGACACTTGGCCTGAGCCAAAAGGCCGAGAAGCGATCCTCTCCCCAGCCTGAAATGGCTGATAACAGGGAGCAGTAGACTGCATACACCTGTTCTACGCTCAGCCTTTGCCAAGACTGGAACGGCTGATAACAGAGAGCAATAGATGTCTGCCCGTCCTCTGCTCAGTGTCTCTCCAGCCTGACATGACTGAGAAAGAGAGCAAAGCAAAGTTAAAGGGAGTGTGTTAGGTATAAATAAACAATAACCGTGACATGCAGGGGCTTTAAAACAGCAGTGCAAACATACCTTTAAGATCGCAGCGCGCAGTAGCAATGTAGCGATAAGCATCTTTTTACGGATATGCAAATCAGCCATAAGTGCACCGGGGAGGGAAGGAAGGAGGAGGGCTCTTCACTTACCTCTTTGCCTACAGATAGTCGCAAGGGCTCGGCATGTCTTCTAAAATTGCTGCCTGAAGTCGACCCCCCCCAGCTCCCAGCCAGCCCGCCACCCGTTACCGTATGCAAATCTAGTTAATCGGGCTGTGCCCCATGCACTTACAGGCTGATTTGCATATTGAAAAAAAAGATGATTAGTTCTGCATTGCTTGATGGGATTGCGGCCGTGTATGAAAGGCCTCTACACAGCACTATGTTTGGTTTTGGAGATATCTTGGACCTGAAAAACGTCCCTTAACTGGTCTAGCTCTAGCCGCTGTCCAATGTCAGTTGCCTGATAAGAGAGAGCAATAGATTGCTTGCTGCATGGGCTTATTGTGCAGTCAATCTACCTACCCCCAGCAGCTTGATACGGCCGATAAGAAGGAGCAGCGGACGTTTGCCAGTCCAGCAGCCAGCCTAAAACAGCTACCATAAGAAAGCTCTGATTTAAAAAAAAAAAAAAAAAAAAAAAAAGGTAAGTTGGTCACAGTGAGATGTTTTTTTTGTCTGTGATGTTACTTCTGATGTTATTTCTTTCTTTCTTTATTTCTTTTCTTTTGACATACCATCTATATGACCACCTTACCCAATGATATAAGCCAAGCACATTCTCTATTTATGTCCCGCTTGGGAGTCCTACCTTGGACTTATGGAGAGACGAGAATTTTTATTTTTTTTTCCTTCTTCTTCTAACAAGAGAGTTGGAAGATTCCTGACTAAAAAACATCATCCGAGCACTCCTACCCAAATTTTCACTGCTATACAAAGCCTTAAATCACGGAGAAATGGGGGCGAGATGGCTCGTGACATCAGCTCATTTGCATACATGTCTCCCATTGGCTGGCTGCTGGAACTCTGTGCATGCAATGTTCTGTGCAGAGTGCAAGAGCTGCAACAGGGCTGGCCACTTATCTAGTGCTTCTTGCAGGTGAGCAAGCACACTTCCTCTGGAGTATTATTATTTTTTTTTTTCTTTTGACATAGCATTCAGGTATGGTAACAATATGGCATTATTTTGCATTGACATCTGTTACCACCTCATCATACTGTCAGGATTTTTCTAATTCTCAAAATTTAACAAAGTAATCAATCAACAATATTTTACAGAAAGGAAACAAAAACAGCTTACTTTAACAAGTGTTTCCATTTTCAAAACGTCCACATGCCTTCAGTGTCAACATTGAAGGAAAAACGTATAGTCTTTCATGTACTCATGAGCAATTTCTTTCTTGAGAGTCTCATAGATATTAAGACAGTAGCCCCTGTCATAAAACGACACATCATAGGTGCTTATATGTGAGAATTGCTGAATGCAAAAAACTCTATCCAGGTCTACCTTAAGCAGCTTCTCCAAGATCATCTGAATGACATGGCGCAAGCCGAGGTCCCCAGCGTCATTTCTTGAACACACAAAGCGGATGGTATGACGTTCACCGGATCTTCTTTCAAATTCCATCTTGACAAGTAAGAAATGCCCAAGGCACGGAAATTGGTCCAAATCCTTCGGTTGGTAAGGGCGGACCCCTGATCACACCGTCCACTCAGCCCAGACACTTGGCCTGAGCCAAAAGGCCGAGAAGCGATCCTCTCCCCAGCCTGAAATGGCTGATAACAGGGAGCAGTAGACTGCATACACCTGTTCTACGCTCAGCCTTTGCCAAGACTGGAACGGCTGATAACAGAGAGCAATAGATGTCTGCCCGTCCTCTGCTCAGTGTCTCTCCAGCCTGACATGACTGAGAAAGAGAGCAAAGCAAAGTTAAAGGGAGTGTGTTAGGTATAAATAAACAATAACCGTGACATGCAGGGGCTTTAAAACAGCAGTGCAAACATACCTTTAAGATCGCAGCGCGCAGTAGCAATGTAGCGATAAGCATCTTTTTACGGATATGCAAATCAGCCATAAGTGCACCGGGGAGGGAAGGAAGGAGGAGGGCTCTTCACTTACCTCTTTGCCTACAGATAGTCGCAAGGGCTCGGCATGTCTTCTAAAATTGCTGCCTGAAGTCGACCCCCCCCAGCGCCCAGCGCCCAGCCAGCCCGCCACCCGTTACCGTATGCAAATCTAGCTAATCGGGCTGTGCCCCATGCACTTACAGGCTGATTTGCATATTGAAAAAAAAGATGATTAGTTCTGCATTGCTTGATGGGATTGCGGCCGCGTATGAAAGGCCTCTACACAGCACTATGTTTGGTTTTGGAGATATCTTGGACCTGAAAAACGTCCCTTAACTGGTCTAGCTCTAGCCGCTGTCCAATGTCAGTTGCCTGATAAGAGAGAGCAATAGATTGCTTGCTGCATGGGCTTATTGTGCAGTCAATCTACCTACCCCCAGCAGCTTGATACGGCCGATAAGAAGGAGCAGCGGACGTTTGCCAGTCCAGCAGCCAGCCTAAAACAGCTACCATAAGAAAGCTCTGATTTAAAAAAAAAAAAAAAAAAAAAAAAAGGTAAGTTGGTCACAGTGAGATGTTTTTTTTGTCTGTGATGTTACTTCTGATGTTATTTATTTCTTTTCTTTTGACATACCATCTATATGACCACCTTACCCAATGATATAAGCCAAGCACATTCTCTATTTATGTCCCGCTTGGGAGTCCTACCTTGGACTTATGGAGAGACGAGAATTTTTATTTTTTTTCCTTCTTCTTCTAACAAGAGAGTTGGAAGATTCCTGACTAAAAAACATCATCCGAGCACTCCTACCCAAATTTTCACTGCTATACAAAGCCTTAAATCACGGAGAAATGGGGGCGAGATGGCTCGTGACATCAGCTCATTTGCATACATGTCTCCCATTGGCTGGCTGCTGGAACTCTGTGCATGCAATGTTCTGTGCAGAGTGCAAGAGCTGCAACAGGGCTGGCCACTTATCTAGTGCTTCTTGCAGGTGAGCAAGCACACTTCCTCTGGAGTATTATTATTTTTTTTTTTCTTTTGACATAGCATTCAGGTATGGTAACAATATGGCATTATTTTGCATTGACATCTGTTACCACCTCATCATACTGTCAGGATTTTTCTAATTCTCAAAATTTAACAAAGTAATCAATCAACAATATTTTACAGAAAGGAAACAAAAACAGCTTACTTTAACAAGTGTTTCCATTTTCAAAACGTCCACATGCCTTCAGTGTCAACATTGAAGGAAAAACGTATAGTCTTTCATGTACTCATGAGCAATTTCTTTCTTGAGAGTCTCATAGATATTAAGACAGTAGCCCCTGTCATAAAACGACACATCATAGGTGCTTATATGTGAGAATTGCTGAATGCAAAAAACTCTATCCAGGTCTACCTTAAGCAGCTTCTCCAAGATCATCTGAATGACATGGCGCAAGCCGAGGTCCCCAGCGTCATTTCTTGAACACACAAAGCGGATGGTATGACGTTCACCGGATCTTCTTTCAAATTCCATCTTGACAAGTAAGAAATGCCCAAGGCACGGAAATTGGTCCAAATCCTTCGGTTGGTAAGGGCGGACCCCTGATCACACCGTCCACTCAGCCCAGACACTTGGCCTGAGCCAAAAGGCCGAGAAGCGATCCTCTCCCCAGCCTGAAATGGCTGATAACAGGGAGCAGTAGACTGCATACACCTGTTCTACGCTCAGCCTTTGCCAAGACTGGAACGGCTGATAACAGAGAGCAATAGATGTCTGCCCGTCCTCTGCTCAGTGTCTCTCCAGCCTGACATGACTGAGAAAGAGAGCAAAGCAAAGTTAAAGGGAGTGTGTTAGGTATAAATAAACAATAACCGTGACATGCAGGGGCTTTAAAACAGCAGTGCAAACATACCTTTAAGATCGCAGCGCGCAGTAGCAATGTAGCGATAAGCATCTTTTTACGGATATGCAAATCAGCCATAAGTGCACCGGGGAGGGAAGGAAGGAGGAGGGCTCTTCACTTACCTCTTTGCCTACAGATAGTCGCAAGGGCTCGGCATGTCTTCTAAAATTGCTGCCTGAAGTCGACCCCCCCCAGCGCCCAGCGCCCAGCCAGCCCGCCACCCGTTACCGTATGCAAATCTAGTTAATCGGGCTGTGCCCCATGCACTTACAGGCTGATTTGCATATTGAAAAAAAAGATGATTAGTTCTGCATTGCTTGATGGGATTGCGGCCGCGTATGAAAGGCCTCTACACAGCACTATGTTTGGTTTTGGAGATATCTTGGACCTGAAAAACGTCCCTTAACTGGTCTAGCTCTAGCCGCTGTCCAATGTCAGTTGCCTGATAAGAGAGAGCAATAGATTGCTTGCTGCATGGGCTTATTGTGCAGTCAATCTACCTACCCCCAGCAGCTTGATACGGCCGATAAGAAGGAGCAGCGGACGTTTGCCAGTCCAGCAGCCAGCCTAAAACAGCTACCATAAGAAAGCTCTGATTTAAAAAAAAAAAAAAAAAAAAGGTAAGTTGGTCACAGTGAGATGTTTTTTTTGTCTGTGATGTTACTTCTGATGTTATTTCTTTATTTATTTATTTATTTATTTATTTATTTCTTTTCTTTTGACATACCATCTATATGACCACCTTACCCAATGATATAAGCCAAGCACATTCTCTATTTAGGTCCCGCTTGGGAGTCCTACCTTGGACTTATGGAGAGACGAGAATTTTTATTTTTTTTCCTTCTTCTTCTAACAAGAGAGTTGGAAGATTCCTGACTAAAAAACATCATCCGAGCACTCCTACCCAAATTTTCACTGCTATACAAAGCCTTAAATCACGGAGAAATGGGGGCGAGATGGCTCGTGACATCAGCTCATTTGCATACATGTCTCCCATTGGCTGGCTGCTGGAACTCTGTGCATGCAATGTTCTGTGCAGAGTGCAAGAGCTGCAACAGGGCTGGCCACTTATCTAGTGCTTCTTGCAGGTGAGCAAGCACACTTCCTCTGGAGTATTATTATTTTTTTTTTTCTTTTGACATAGCATTCAGGTATGGTAACAATATGGCATTATTTTGCATTGACATCTGTTACCACCTCATCATACTGTCAGGATTTTTCTAATTCTCAAAATTTAACAAAGTAATCAATCAACAATATTTTACAGAAAGGAAACAAAAACAGCTTACTTTAACAAGTGTTTCCATTTTCAAAACGTCCACATGCCTTCAGTGTCAACATTGAAGGAAAAACGTATAGTCTTTCATGTACTCATGAGCAATTTCTTTCTTGAGAGTCTCATAGATATTAAGACAGTAGCCCCTGTCATAAAACGACACATCATAGGTGCTTATATGTGAGAATTGCTGAATGCAAAAAACTCTATCCAGGTCTACCTTAAGCAGCTTCTCCAAGATCATCTGAATGACATGGCGCAAGCCGAGGTCCCCAGCGTCATTTCTTGAACACACAAAGCGGATGGTATGACGTTCACCGGATCTTCTTTCAAATTCCATCTTGACAAGTAAGAAATGCCCAAGGCACGGAAATTGGTCCAAATCCTTCGGTTGGTAAGGGCGGACCCCTGATCACACCGTCCACTCAGCCCAGACACTTGCCCTGAGCCAAAAGGCCGAGAAGCGATCCTCTCCCCAGCCTGAAATGGCTGATAACAGGGAGCAGTAGACTGCATACACCTGTTCTACGCTCAGCCTTTGCCAAGACTGGAACGGCTGATAACAGAGAGCAATAGATGTCTGCCCGTCCTCTGCTCAGTGTCTCTCCAGCCTGACATGACTGAGAAAGAGAGCAAAGCAAAGTTAAAGGGAGTGTGTTAGGTATAAATAAAATATAACCGTGACATGCAGGGGCTTTAAAACAGCAGTGCAAACATACCTTTAAGATCGCAGCGCGCAGTAGCAATGTAGCGATAAGCATCTTTTTACGGATATGCAAATCAGCCATAAGTGCACCGGGGAGGGAAGGAAGGAAGGAGGAGGGCTCTTCACTTACCTCTTTGCCTACAGATAGTCGCAAGGGCTCGGCATGTCTTCTAAAATTGCTGCCTGAAGTCGACCCCCCCCAGCGCCCAGCGCCCAGCCAGCCCGCCACCCGTTACCGTATGCAAATCTAGTTAATCGGGCTGTGCCCCATGCACTTACAGGCTGATTTGCATATTGAAAAAAAAGATGATTAGTTCTGCATTGCTTGATGGGATTGCGGCCGCGTATGAAAGGCCTCTACACAGCACTATGTTTGGTTTTGGAGATATCTTGGACCTGAAAAACGTCCCTTAACTGGTCTAGCTCTAGCCGCTGTCCAATGTCAGTTGCCTGATAAGAGAGAGCAATAGATTGCTTGCTGCATGGGCTTATTGTGCAGTCAATCTACCTACCCCCAGCAGCTTGATACGGCCGATAAGAAGGAGCAGCGGACGTTTGCCAGTCCAGCAGCCAGCCTAAAACAGCTACCATAAGAAAGCTCTGATTTAAAAAAAAAAAAAAAAAAAAAAGGTAAGTTGGTCACAGTGAGATGTTTTTTTTGTCTGTGATGTTACTTCTGATGTTATTTATTTCTTTTCTTTTGACATACCATCTATATGACCACCTTACCCAATGATATAAGCCAAGCACATTCTCTATTTATGTCCCGCTTGGGAGTCCTACCTTGGACTTATGGAGAGACGAGAATTTTTATTTTTTTTCCTTCTTCTTCTAACAAGAGAGTTGGAAGATTCCTGACTAAAAAACATCATCCGAGCACTCCTACCCAAATTTTCACTGCTATACAAAGCCTTAAATCACGGAGAAATGGGGGCGAGATGGCTCGTGACATCAGCTCATTTGCATACATGTCTCCCATTGGCTGGCTGCTGGAACTCTGTGCATGCAATGTTCTGTGCAGAGTGCAAGAGCTGCAACAGGGCTGGCCACTTATCTAGTGCTTCTTGCAGGTGAGCAAGCACACTTCCTCTGGAGTATTATTATTTTTTTTTTTCTTTTGACATAGCATTCAGGTATGGTAACAATATGGCATTATTTTGCATTGACATCTGTTACCACCTCATCATACTGTCAGGATTTTTCTAATTCTCAAAATTTAACAAAGTAATCAATCAACAATATTTTACAGAAAGGAAACAAAAACAGCTTACTTTAACAAGTGTTTCCATTTTCAAAACGTCCACATGCCTTCAGTGTCAACATTGAAGGAAAAACGTATAGTCTTTCATGTACTCATGAGCAATTTCTTTCTTGAGAGTCTCATAGATATTAAGACAGTAGCCCCTGTCATAAAACGACACATCATAGGTGCTTATATGTGAGAATTGCTGAATGCAAAAAACTCTATCCAGGTCTACCTTAAGCAGCTTCTCCAAGATCATCTGAATGACATGGCGCAAGCCGAGGTCCCCAGCGTCATTTCTTGAACACACAAAGCGGATGGTATGACGTTCACCGGATCTTCTTTCAAATTCCATCTTGACAAGTAAGAAATGCCCAAGGCACGGAAATTGGTCCAAATCCTTCGGTTGGTAAGGGCGGACCCCTGATCACACCGTCCACTCAGCCCAGACACTTGCCCTGAGCCAAAAGGCCGAGAAGCGATCCTCTCCCCAGCCTGAAATGGCTGATAACAGGGAGCAGTAGACTGCATACACCTGTTCTACGCTCAGCCTTTGCCAAGACTGGAACGGCTGATAACAGAGAGCAATAGATGTCTGCCCGTCCTCTGCTCAGTGTCTCTCCAGCCTGACATGACTGAGAAAGAGAGCAAAGCAAAGTTAAAGGGAGTGTGTTAGGTATAAATAAAATATAACCGTGACATGCAGGGGCTTTAAAACAGCAGTGCAAACATACCTTTAAGATCGCAGCGCGCAGTAGCAATGTAGCGATAAGCATCTTTTTACGGATATGCAAATCAGCCATAAGTGCACCGGGGAGGGAAGGAAGGAAGGAGGAGGGCTCTTCACTTACCTCTTTGCCTACAGATAGTCGCAAGGGCTCGGCATGTCTTCTAAAATTGCTGCCTGAAGTCGACCCCCCCCAGCGCCCAGCGCCCAGCCAGCCCGCCACCCGTTACCGTATGCAAATCTAGTTAATCGGGCTGTGCCCCATGCACTTACAGGCTGATTTGCATATTGAAAAAAAAGATGATTAGTTCTGCATTGCTTGATGGGATTGCGGCCGCGTATGAAAGGCCTCTACACAGCACTATGTTTGGTTTTGGAGATATCTTGGACCTGAAAAACGTCCCTTAACTGGTCTAGCTCTAGCCGCTGTCCAATGTCAGTTGCCTGATAAGAGAGAGCAATAGATTGCTTGCTGCATGGGCTTATTGTGCAGTCAATCTACCTACCCCCAGCAGCTTGATACGGCCGATAAGAAGGAGCAGCGGACGTTTGCCAGTCCAGCAGCCAGCCTAAAACAGCTACCATAAGAAAGCTCTGATTTAAAAAAAAAAAAAAAAAAAAAAGGTAAGTTGGTCACAGTGAGATGTTTTTTTTGTCTGTGATGTTACTTCTGATGTTATTTATTTCTTTTCTTTTGACATACCATCTATATGACCACCTTACCCAATGATATAAGCCAAGCACATTCTCTATTTATGTCCCGCTTGGGAGTCCTACCTTGGACTTATGGAGAGACGAGAATTTTTATTTTTTTTCCTTCTTCTTCTAACAAGAGAGTTGGAAGATTCCTGACTAAAAAACATCATCCGAGCACTCCTACCCAAATTTTCACTGCTATACAAAGCCTTAAATCACGGAGAAATGGGGGCGAGATGGCTCGTGACATCAGCTCATTTGCATACATGTCTCCCATTGGCTGGCTGCTGGAACTCTGTGCATGCAATGTTCTGTGCAGAGTGCAAGAGCTGCAACAGGGCTGGCCACTTATCTAGTGCTTCTTGCAGGTGAGCAAGCACACTTCCTCTGGAGTATTATTATTTTTTTTTTTCTTTTGACATAGCATTCAGGTATGGTAACAATATGGCATTATTTTGCATTGACATCTGTTACCACCTCATCATACTGTCAGGATTTTTCTAATTCTCAAAATTTAACAAAGTAATCAATCAACAATATTTTACAGAAAGGAAACAAAAACAGCTTACTTTAACAAGTGTTTCCATTTTCAAAACGTCCACATGCCTTCAGTGTCAACATTGAAGGAAAAACGTATAGTCTTTCATGTACTCATGAGCAATTTCTTTCTTGAGAGTCTCATAGATATTAAGACAGTAGCCCCTGTCATAAAACGACACATCATAGGTGCTTATATGTGAGAATTGCTGAATGCAAAAAACTCTATCCAGGTCTACCTTAAGCAGCTTCTCCAAGATCATCTGAATGACATGGCGCAAGCCGAGGTCCCCAGCGTCATTTCTTGAACACACAAAGCGGATGGTATGACGTTCACCGGATCTTCTTTCAAATTCCATCTTGACAAGTAAGAAATGCCCAAGGCACGGAAATTGGTCCAAATCCTTCGGTTGGTAAGGGCGGACCCCTGATCACACCGTCCACTCAGCCCAGACACTTGGCCTGAGCCAAAAGGCCGAGAAGCGATCCTCTCCCCAGCCTGAAATGGCTGATAACAGGGAGCAGTAGACTGCATACACCTGTTCTACGCTCAGCCTTTGCCAAGACTGGAACGGCTGATAACAGAGAGCAATAGATGTCTGCCCGTCCTCTGCTCAGTGTCTCTCCAGCCTGACATGACTGAGAAAGAGAGCAAAGCAAAGTTAAAGGGAGTGTGTTAGGTATAAATAAACAATAACCGTGACATGCAGGGGCTTTAAAACAGCAGTGCAAACATACCTTTAAGATCGCAGCGCGCAGTAGCAATGTAGCGATAAGCATCTTTTTACGGATATGCAAATCAGCCATAAGTGCACCGGGGAGGGAAGGAAGGAGGAGGGCTCTTCACTTACCTCTTTGCCTACAGATAGTCGCAAGGGCTCGGCATGTCTTCTAAAATTGCTGCCTGAAGTCGACCCCCCCCAGCGCCCAGCGCCCAGCCAGCCCGCCACCCGTTACCGTATGCAAATCTAGCTAATCGGGCTGTGCCCCATGCACTTACAGGCTGATTTGCATATTGAAAAAAAAGATGATTAGTTCTGCATTGCTTGATGGGATTGCGGCCGCGTATGAAAGGCCTCTACACAGCACTATGTTTGGTTTTGGAGATATCTTGGACCTGAAAAACGTCCCTTAACTGGTCTAGCTCTAGCCGCTGTCCAATGTCAGTTGCCTGATAAGAGAGAGCAATAGATTGCTTGCTGCATGGGCTTATTGTGCAGTCAATCTACCTACCCCCAGCAGCTTGATACGGCCGATAAGAAGGAGCAGCGGACGTTTGCCAGTCCAGCAGCCAGCCTAAAACAGCTACCATAAGAAAGCTCTGATTTTAAAAAAAAAAAAAAAAAAAAAAAAAAGGTAAGTTGGTCACAGTGAGATGTTTTTTTTGTCTGTGATGTTACTTCTGATGTTATTTATTTCTTTTCTTTTGACATACCATCTATATGACCACCTTACCCAATGATATAAGCCAAGCACATTCTCTATTTATGTCCCGCTTGGGAGTCCTACCTTGGACTTATGGAGAGACGAGAATTTTTATTTTTTTTCCTTCTTCTTCTAACAAGAGAGTTGGAAGATTCCTGACTAAAAAACATCATCCGAGCACTCCTACCCAAATTTTCACTGCTATAAAAAGCCTTAAATCACGGAGAAATGGGGGCGAGATGGCTCGTGACATCAGCTCATTTGCATACATGTCTCCCATTGGCTGGCTGCTGGAACTCTGTGCATGCAATGTTCTGTGCAGAATGCAAGAGCTGCAACAGGGCTGGCCACTTATCTAGTGCTTCTTGCAGGTGAGCAAGCACACTTCCTCTGGAGTATTATTATTTTTTTTTTCTTTTGACATAGCATTCAGGTATGGTAACAATATGGCATTATTTTGCATTGACATCTGTTACCACCTCATCATACTGTCAGGATTTTTCTAATTCTCAAAATTTAACAAAGTAATCAATCAACAATATTTTACAGAAAGGAAACAAAAACAGCTTACTTTAACAAGTGTTTCCATTTTCAAAACGTCCACATGCCTTCAGTGTCAACATTGAAGGAAAAACGTATAGTCTTTCATGTACTCATGAGCAATTTCTTTCTTGAGAGTCTCATAGATATTAAGACAGTAGCCCCTGTCATAAAACGACACATCATAGGTGCTTATATGTGAGAATTGCTGAATGCAAAAAACTCTATCCAGGTCTACCTTAAGCAGCTTCTCCAAGATCATCTGAATGACATGGCGCAAGCCGAGGTCCCCAGCGTCATTTCTTGAACACACAAAGCGGATGGTATGACGTTCACCGGATCTTCTTTCAAATTCCATCTTGACAAGTAAGAAATGCCCAAGGCACGGAAATTGGTCCAAATCCTTCGGTTGGTAAGGGCGGACCCCTGATCACACCGTCCACTCAGCCCAGACACTTGGCCTGAGCCAAAAGGCCGAGAAGCGATCCTCTCCCCAGCCTGAAATGGCTGATAACAGGGAGCAGTAGACTGCATACACCTGTTCTACGCTCAGCCTTTGCCAAGACTGGAACGGCTGATAACAGAGAACAATAGATGTCTGCCCATCCTCTGCTCAGTGTCTCTCCAGCCTGACATGACTGAGAAAGAGAGCAAAGCAAAGTTAAAGGGAGTGTGTTAGGTATAAATAAACAATAACCGTGACATGCAGGGGCTTTAAAACAGCAGTGCAAACATACCTTTAAGATCGCAGCGCGCAGTAGCAATGTAGCGATAAGCATCTTTTTACGGATATGCAAATCAGCCATAAGTGCACCGGGGAGGGAAGGAAGGAGGAGGGCTCTTCACTTACCTCTTTGCCTACAGATAGTCGCAAGGGCTCGGCATGTCTTCTAAAATTGCTGCCTGAAGTCGACCCCCCCCAGCGCCCAGCCAGCCCGCCACCCGTTACCGTATGCAAATCTAGTTAATCGGGCTGTGCCCCATGCACTTACAGGCTGATTTGCATATTGAAAAAAAAGATGATTAGTTCTGCATTGCTTGATGGGATTGCGGCCGCGTATGAAAGGCCTCTACACAGCACTATGTTTGGTTTTGGAGATATCTTGGACCTGAAAAACGTCCCTTAACTGGTCTAGCTCTAGCCGCTGTCCAATGTCAGTTGCCTGATAAGAGAGAGCAATAGATTGCTTGCTGCATGGGCTTATTGTGCAGTCAATCTACCTACCCCCAGCAGCTTGATACGGCCGATAAGAAGGAGCAGCGGACGTTTGCCAGTCCAGCAGCCAGCCTAAAACAGCTACCATAAGAAAGCTCTGATTTTAAAAAAAAAAAAAAAGGTAAGTTGGTCACAGTGAGATGTTTTTTTTGTCTGTGATGTTACTTCTGATGTTATTTCTTTATTTATTTCTTTTCTTTTGACATACCATCTATATGACCACCTTACCCAATGATATAAGCCAAGCACATTCTCTATTTATGTCCCGCTTGGGAGTCCTACCTTGGACTTATGGAGAGACGAGAATTTTTATTTTTTTTCCTTCTTCTTCTAACAAGAGAGTTGGAAGATTCCTGACTAAAAAACATCATCCGAGCACTCCTACCCAAATTTTCACTGCTATACAAAGCCTTAAATCACGGAGAAATGGGGGCGAGATGGCTCGTGACATCAGCTCATTTGCATACATGTCTCCCATTGGCTGGCTGCTGGAACTCTGTGCATGCAATGTTCTGTGCAGAGTGCAAGAGCTGCAACAGGGCTGGCCACTTATCTAGTGCTTCTTGCAGGTGAGCAAGCACACTTCCTCTGGAGTATTATTATTTTTTTTTTTCTTTTGACATAGCATTCAGGTATGGTAACAATATGGCATTATTTTGCATTGACATCTGTTACCACCTCATCATACTGTCAGGATTTTTCTAATTCTCAAAATTTAACAAAGTAATCAATCAACAATATTTTACAGAAAGGAAACAAAAACAGCTTACTTTAACAAGTGTTTCCATTTTCAAAACGTCCACATGCCTTCAGTGTCAACATTGAAGGAAAAACGTATAGTCTTTCATGTACTCATGAGCAATTTCTTTCTTGAGAGTCTCATAGATATTAAGACAGTAGCCCCTGTCATAAAACGACACATCATAGGTGCTTATATGTGAGAATTGCTGAATGCAAAAAACTCTATCCAGGTCTACCTTAAGCAGCTTCTCCAAGATCATCTGAATGACATGGCGCAAGCCGAGGTCCCCAGCGTCATTTCTTGAACACACAAAGCGGATGGTATGACGTTCACCGGATCTTCTTTCAAATTCCATCTTGACAAGTAAGAAATGCCCAAGGCACGGAAATTGGTCCAAATCCTTCGGTTGGTAAGGGCGGACCCCTGATCACACCGTCCACTCAGCCCAGACACTTGGCCTGAGCCAAAAGGCCGAGAAGCGATCCTCTCCCCAGCCTGAAATGGCTGATAACAGGGAGCAGTAGACTGCATACACCTGTTCTACGCTCAGCCTTTGCCAAGACTGGAACGGCTGATAACAGAGAGCAATAGATGTCTGCCCGTCCTCTGCTCAGTGTCTCTCCAGCCTGACATGACTGAGAAAGAGAGCAAAGCAAAGTTAAAGGGAGTGTGTTAGGTATAAATAAACAATAACCGTGACATGCAGGGGCTTTAAAACAGCAGTGCAAACATACCTTTAAGATCGCAGCGCGCAGTAGCAATGTAGCGATAAGCATCTTTTTACGGATATGCAAATCAGCCATAAGTGCACCGGGGAGGGAAGGAAGGAGGAGGGCTCTTCACTTACCTCTTTGCCTACAGATAGTCGCAAGGGCTCGGCATGTCTTCTAAAATTGCTGCCTGAAGTCGACCCCCCCCAGCTCCCAGCCAGCCCGCCACCCGTTACCGTATGCAAATCTAGTTAATCGGGCTGTGCCCCATGCACTTACAGGCTGATTTGCATATTGAAAAAAAAGATGATTAGTTCTGCATTGCTTGATGGGATTGCGGCCGTGTATGAAAGGCCTCTACACAGCACTATGTTTGGTTTTGGAGATATCTTGGACCTGAAAAACGTCCCTTAACTGGTCTAGCTCTAGCCGCTGTCCAATGTCAGTTGCCTGATAAGAGAGAGCAATAGATTGCTTGCTGCATGGGCTTATTGTGCAGTCAATCTACCTACCCCCAGCAGCTTGATACGGCCGATAAGAAGGAGCAGCGGACGTTTGCCAGTCCAGCAGCCAGCCTAAAACAGCTACCATAAGAAAGCTCTGATTTAAAAAAAAAAAAAAAAAAAAAAAAAGGTAAGTTGGTCACAGTGAGATGTTTTTTTTGTCTGTGATGTTACTTCTGATGTTATTTCTTTCTTTCTTTCTTTCTTTATTTCTTTTCTTTTGACATACCATCTATATGACCACCTTACCCAATGATATAAGCCAAGCACATTCTCTATTTATGTCCCGCTTGGGAGTCCTACCTTGGACTTATGGAGAGACGAGAATTTTTATTTTTTTTTCCTTCTTCTTCTAACAAGAGAGTTGGAAGATTCCTGACTAAAAAACATCATCCGAGCACTCCTACCCAAATTTTCACTGCTATACAAAGCCTTAAATCACGGAGAAATGGGGGCGAGATGGCTCGTGACATCAGCTCATTTGCATACATGTCTCCCATTGGCTGGCTGCTGGAACTCTGTGCATGCAATGTTCTGTGCAGAGTGCAAGAGCTGCAACAGGGCTGGCCACTTATCTAGTGCTTCTTGCAGGTGAGCAAGCACACTTCCTCTGGAGTATTATTATTTTTTTTTTTCTTTTGACATAGCATTCAGGTATGGTAACAATATGGCATTATTTTGCATTGACATCTGTTACCACCTCATCATACTGTCAGGATTTTTCTAATTCTCAAAATTTAACAAAGTAATCAATCAACAATATTTTACAGAAAGGAAACAAAAACAGCTTACTTTAACAAGTGTTTCCATTTTCAAAACGTCCACATGCCTTCAGTGTCAACATTGAAGGAAAAACGTATAGTCTTTCATGTACTCATGAGCAATTTCTTTCTTGAGAGTCTCATAGATATTAAGACAGTAGCCCCTGTCATAAAACGACACATCATAGGTGCTTATATGTGAGAATTGCTGAATGCAAAAAACTCTATCCAGGTCTACCTTAAGCAGCTTCTCCAAGATCATCTGAATGACATGGCGCAAGCCGAGGTCCCCAGCGTCATTTCTTGAACACACAAAGCGGATGGTATGACGTTCACCGGATCTTCTTTCAAATTCCATCTTGACAAGTAAGAAATGCCCAAGGCACGGAAATTGGTCCAAATCCTTCGGTTGGTAAGGGCGGACCCCTGATCACACCGTCCACTCAGCCCAGACACTTGGCCTGAGCCAAAAGGCCGAGAAGCGATCCTCTCCCCAGCCTGAAATGGCTGATAACAGGGAGCAGTAGACTGCATACACCTGTTCTACGCTCAGCCTTTGCCAAGACTGGAACGGCTGATAACAGAGAGCAATAGATGTCTGCCCGTCCTCTGCTCAGTGTCTCTCCAGCCTGACATGACTGAGAAAGAGAGCAAAGCAAAGTTAAAGGGAGTGTGTTAGGTATAAATAAACAATAACCGTGACATGCAGGGGCTTTAAAACAGCAGTGCAAACATACCTTTAAGATCGCAGCGCGCAGTAGCAATGTAGCGATAAGCATCTTTTTACGGATATGCAAATCAGCCATAAGTGCACCGGGGAGGGAAGGAAGGAGGAGGGCTCTTCACTTACCTCTTTGCCTACAGATAGTCGCAAGGGCTCGGCATGTCTTCTAAAATTGCTGCCTGAAGTCGACCCCCCCCAGCGCCCAGCGCCCAGCCAGCCCGCCACCCGTTACCGTATGCAAATCTAGCTAATCGGGCTGTGCCCCATGCACTTACAGGCTGATTTGCATATTGAAAAAAAAGATGATTAGTTCTGCATTGCTTGATGGGATTGCGGCCGCGTATGAAAGGCCTCTACACAGCACTATGTTTGGTTTTGGAGATATCTTGGACCTGAAAAACGTCCCTTAACTGGTCTAGCTCTAGCCGCTGTCCAATGTCAGTTGCCTGATAAGAGAGAGCAATAGATTGCTTGCTGCATGGGCTTATTGTGCAGTCAATCTACCTACCCCCAGCAGCTTGATACGGCCGATAAGAAGGAGCAGCGGACGTTTGCCAGTCCAGCAGCCAGCCTAAAACAGCTACCATAAGAAAGCTCTGATTTAAAAAAAAAAAAAAAAAAAAAAAAAGGTAAGTTGGTCACAGTGAGATGTTTTTTTTGTCTGTGATGTTACTTCTGATGTTATTTCTTTCTTTCTTTCTTTATTTCTTTTCTTTTGACATACCATCTATATGACCACCTTACCCAATGATATAAGCCAAGCACATTCTCTATTTATGTCCCGCTTGGGAGTCCTACCTTGGACTTATGGAGAGACGAGAATTTTTATTTTTTTTTCCTTCTTCTTCTAACAAGAGAGTTGGAAGATTCCTGACTAAAAAACATCATCCGAGCACTCCTACCCAAATTTTCACTGCTATACAAAGCCTTAAATCACGGAGAAATGGGGGCGAGATGGCTCGTGACATCAGCTCATTTGCATACATGTCTCCCATTGGCTGGCTGCTGGAACTCTGTGCATGCAATGTTCTGTGCAGAGTGCAAGAGCTGCAACAGGGCTGGCCACTTATCTAGTGCTTCTTGCAGGTGAGCAAGCACACTTCCTCTGGAGTATTATTATTTTTTTTTTTCTTTTGACATAGCATTCAGGTATGGTAACAATATGGCATTATTTTGCATTGACATCTGTTACCACCTCATCATACTGTCAGGATTTTTCTAATTCTCAAAATTTAACAAAGTAATCAATCAACAATATTTTACAGAAAGGAAACAAAAACAGCTTACTTTAACAAGTGTTTCCATTTTCAAAACGTCCACATGCCTTCAGTGTCAACATTGAAGGAAAAACGTATAGTCTTTCATGTACTCATGAGCAATTTCTTTCTTGAGAGTCTCATAGATATTAAGACAGTAGCCCCTGTCATAAAACGACACATCATAGGTGCTTATATGTGAGAATTGCTGAATGCAAAAAACTCTATCCAGGTCTACCTTAAGCAGCTTCTCCAAGATCATCTGAATGACATGGCGCAAGCCGAGGTCCCCAGCGTCATTTCTTGAACACACAAAGCGGATGGTATGACGTTCACCGGATCTTCTTTCAAATTCCATCTTGACAAGTAAGAAATGCCCAAGGCACGGAAATTGGTCCAAATCCTTCGGTTGGTAAGGGCGGACCCCTGATCACACCGTCCACTCAGCCCAGACACTTGGCCTGAGCCAAAAGGCCGAGAAGCGATCCTCTCCCCAGCCTGAAATGGCTGATAACAGGGAGCAGTAGACTGCATACACCTGTTCTACGCTCAGCCTTTGCCAAGACTGGAACGGCTGATAACAGAGAGCAATAGATGTCTGCCCGTCCTCTGCTCAGTGTCTCTCCAGCCTGACATGACTGAGAAAGAGAGCAAAGCAAAGTTAAAGGGAGTGTGTTAGGTATAAATAAACAATAACCGTGACATGCAGGGGCTTTAAAACAGCAGTGCAAACATACCTTTAAGATCGCAGCGCGCAGTAGCAATGTAGCGATAAGCATCTTTTTACGGATATGCAAATCAGCCATAAGTGCACCGGGGAGGGAAGGAAGGAGGAGGGCTCTTCACTTACCTCTTTGCCTACAGATAGTCGCAAGGGCTCGGCATGTCTTCTAAAATTGCTGCCTGAAGTCGACCCCCCCCAGCGCCCAGCGCCCAGCCAGCCCGCCACCCGTTACCGTATGCAAATCTAGCTAATCGGGCTGTGCCCCATGCACTTACAGGCTGATTTGCATATTGAAAAAAAAGATGATTAGTTCTGCATTGCTTGATGGGATTGCGGCCGCGTATGAAAGGCCTCTACACAGCACTATGTTTGGTTTTGGAGATATCTTGGACCTGAAAAACGTCCCTTAACTGGTCTAGCTCTAGCCGCTGTCCAATGTCAGTTGCCTGATAAGAGAGAGCAATAGATTGCTTGCTGCATGGGCTTATTGTGCAGTCAATCTACCTACCCCCAGCAGCTTGATACGGCCGATAAGAAGGAGCAGCGGACGTTTGCCAGTCCAGCAGCCAGCCTAAAACAGCTACCATAAGAAAGCTCTGATTTAAAAAAAAAAAAAAAAAAAAAAAAAGGTAAGTTGGTCACAGTGAGATGTTTTTTTTGTCTGTGATGTTACTTCTGATGTTATTTATTTCTTTTCTTTTGACATACCATCTATATGACCACCTTACCCAATGATATAAGCCAAGCACATTCTCTATTTATGTCCCGCTTGGGAGTCCTACCTTGGACTTATGGAGAGACGAGAATTTTTATTTTTTTTCCTTCTTCTTCTAACAAGAGAGTTGGAAGATTCCTGACTAAAAAACATCATCCGAGCACTCCTACCCAAATTTTCACTGCTATACAAAGCCTTAAATCACGGAGAAATGGGGGCGAGATGGCTCGTGACATCAGCTCATTTGCATACATGTCTCCCATTGGCTGGCTGCTGGAACTCTGTGCATGCAATGTTCTGTGCAGAGTGCAAGAGCTGCAACAGGGCTGGCCACTTATCTAGTGCTTCTTGCAGGTGAGCAAGCACACTTCCTCTGGAGTATTATTATTTTTTTTTTTCTTTTGACATAGCATTCAGGTATGGTAACAATATGGCATTATTTTGCATTGACATCTGTTACCACCTCATCATACTGTCAGGATTTTTCTAATTCTCAAAATTTAACAAAGTAATCAATCAACAATATTTTACAGAAAGGAAACAAAAACAGCTTACTTTAACAAGTGTTTCCATTTTCAAAACGTCCACATGCCTTCAGTGTCAACATTGAAGGAAAAACGTATAGTCTTTCATGTACTCATGAGCAATTTCTTTCTTGAGAGTCTCATAGATATTAAGACAGTAGCCCCTGTCATAAAACGACACATCATAGGTGCTTATATGTGAGAATTGCTGAATGCAAAAAAGTCTATCCAGGTCTACCTTAAGCAGCTTCTCCAAGATCATCTGAATGACATGGCGCAAGCCGAGGTCCCCAGCGTCATTTCTTGAACACACAAAGCGGATGGTATGACGTTCACCGGATCTTCTTTCAAATTCCATCTTGACAAGTAAGAAATGCCCAAGGCACGGAAATTGGTCCAAATCCTTCGGTTGGTAAGGGCGGACCCCTGATCACACCGTCCACTCAGCCCAGACACTTGGCCTGAGCCAAAAGGCCGAGAAGCGATCCTCTCCCCAGCCTGAAATGGCTGATAACAGGGAGCAGTAGACTGCATACACCTGTTCTACGCTCAGCCTTTGCCAAGACTGGAACGGCTGATAACAGAGAGCAATAGATGTCTGCCCGTCCTCTGCTCAGTGTCTCTCCAGCCTGACATGACTGAGAAAGAGAGCAAAGCAAAGTTAAAGGGAGTGTGTTAGGTATAAATAAACAATAACCGTGACATGCAGGGGCTTTAAAACAGCAGTGCAAACATACCTTTAAGATCGCAGCGCGCAGTAGCAATGTAGCAATAAGCATCTTTTTACGGATATGCAAATCAGCCATAAGTGCACCGGGGAGGGAAGGAAGGAGGAGGGCTCTTCACTTACCTCTTTGCCTACAGATAGTCGCAAGGGCTCGGCATGTCTTCTAAAATTGCTGCCTGAAGTCGACCCCCCCCAGCTCCCAGCCAGCCCGCCACCCGTTACCGTATGCAAATCTAGTTAATCGGGCTGTGCCCCATGCACTTACAGGCTGATTTGCATATTGAAAAAAAAGATGATTAGTTCTGCATTGCTTGATGGGATTGCGGCCGCGTATGAAAGGCCTCTACACAGCACTATGTTTGGTTTTGGAGATATCTTGGACCTGAAAAACGTCCCTTAACTGGTCTAGCTCTAGCCGCTGTCCAATGTCAGTTGCCTGATAAGAGAGAGCAATAGATTGCTTGCTGTATGGGGTTATTGTGCAGTCAATCTACCTACCCCCAGCAGCTTGATACGGCCGATAAGAAGGAGCAGCGGACGTTTGCCAGTCCAGCAGCCAGCCTAAAACAGCTACCATAAGAAAGCTCTGATTTAAAAAAAAAAAAAAAAAAAAAAAAAAGGTAAGTTGGTCACAGTGAGATGTTTTTTTTGTCTGTGATGTTACTTCTGATGTTATTTCTTTCTTTCTTTATTTCTTTTCTTTTGACATACCATCTATATGACCACCTTACCCAATGATATAAGCCAAGCACATTCTCTATTTATGTCCCGCTTGGGAGTCCTACCTTGGACTTATGGAGAGACGAGAATTTTTATTTTTTTTTTCCTTCTTCTTCTAACAAGAGAGTTGGAAGATTCCTGACTAAAAAACATCATCCGAGCACTCCTACCCAAATTTTCACTGCTATACAAAGCCTTAAATCACGGAGAAATGGGGGCGAGATGGCTCGTGACATCAGCTCATTTGCATACATGTCTCCCATTGGCTGGCTGCTGGAACTCTGTGCATGCAATGTTCTGTGCAGAGTGCAAGAGCTGCAACAGGGCTGGCCACTTATCTAGTGCTTCTTGCAGGTGAGCAAGCACACTTCCTCTGGAGTATTATTTTTTTTTTTTTTTCTTTTGACATAGCATTCAGGTATGGTAACAATATGGCATTATTTTGCATTGACATCTGTTACCACCTCATCATACTGTCAGGATTTTTCTAATTCTCAAAATTTAACAAAGTAATCAATCAACAATATTTTACAGAAAGGAAACAAAAACAGCTTACTTTAACAAGTGTTTCCATTTTCAAAACGTCCACATGCCTTCAGTGTCAACATTGAAGGAAAAACGTATAGTCTT